>NW_027192563.1:1269720-1543863 GCF_042370625.1 Thermothelomyces heterothallicus | reverse complement strand
AAAAAAAAAAAAAAAGCCCATCATGAGCTGCCCAAGTCTGCCAACGTCTTGAACGCGGGGCGGCTCCCGCCGGGCCTAGTTCCGCCGCCTGCCGGTTTCGCGGCTGATGGCGCATTTCCTTTACGGAACGGCGAGTTCTCTGCCGCCTTGTAGGGGTCGAGCTGTCACGCATGGTTAGCGATAGCACACAGCATACCACACCGCATACCAAACAGCAGCAGCAGCAGCAGCAGCAGCAGCACGCAGCAGCACGCAGGCCACCAGATGCGTAGAGCCAGAAACTCACCGAGAACAGCGACCAGAAGTACAGCCCAAAGAAGGCAATCAGCCCCTCCACAAAGCCCTTCAGACTCCACCCTGCGCCGACCGGCCTCGCCACGCTCGGCCGCCCAACCCCGCTGCCGCCGAGCCTGTGGCCGGTCCCGGAGAAGGCGGCGCCACCGCCGGGGCCGGCGCCGGGGCCGGCGAGCTTGACGGCCTCGCCGACGGCGGCGACGAGGGCGGGCGGGTTGGCGCCCCGGATGGTGTTGATGACGGTGCCGTCGCGCAGGATCAGGAAGGTGGGCATGGCGCGGACGCCGTGCTCCTGCGCGACCTCGCCCTGGCTGTCGACGTCGACCTTGACGAAGGCGATCTTGTTGGGCTTGGCGTGCTTGCTCGCCAGGGACTCGAACGTCGGCGCGATCATCTTGCAGGGTCCGCACCAGTCGGCGTAGACTGTCGCAATGTCAATCAAGTTGCATATGTACGATTCGATAGCTCTTCGAACGAACCCCCGGAGAAAGGGAGGGGGTGAGGGCGGGGCGGGGGAGTTGAGGGGAGGCGCTTACAGTCAGCGATGACGATCGCATGAGAGCGGAGGGTTTGGCGCCAGTGCGCCGGTGATGTGATCTTCGTAGACATGGCTCAGGATGTCGGGGAGGTGATGGTTGTGGATCAGAGCAGGTGTCGGCGTGGAAGCTTGGAAGTTGATGGTGTGGTCGCAACCGTCAGCGGCAGGCTCCGGAGTTAGTAGTGTAATCGCACCCAGCAGCTTCGGGCAATTGAACATTGATAGCTGGCCAGATCGACTGATAAGGCCGAGGGTTAGGGTCTTAATCCGCTTAACCCCTGTAAGAGATCCGCAAGGCGGTCGAGATTTGCGAAATTCTGCCGGTCGTTCCAGCCAAAACTTCTGGGGCATCCAGAACGTGTGGATTCATTGCTCCAGCAATTGTGTTTTGGGTCCGAGCTGGGTGATTTGCCGAAGAGTACCACTCTCTTGACGTTGTTTATGGGAGTGTAATTTGCTATGCCGCCATACGAGCACCAATCAAAAGTGAGTGTCCAGACGATTTGTGTGTTCAGAGCCTCGGAGAATGGTGGAACATGGAACAACGAACAACCTAGGGAAGGCATGCTTATCTATCTCGTACGGTGCTCGGCGTCTCCATGAGCGTATGAGTCCGTATCTGAGAGGCCATATTCGTGCTCCATACTTAGGCTGCGGCGTGGAGGTTATTGTCCTCGGCGGGGGCAGCAATGGCTGACACTGTCGACAGAAACGCCGTCTGGATACCGAGGACGGCGGCGATGCGTCGAAGTTCAGGGCGCCGGCCCGGTTTAGGCCAACAGTTCCCAGGGAATGGACCGTTTCGATTGCGGTGCCCACCAGCTTGATCACAGAGTACGGCTTCCGTCTTTAGCGACCATGCATCCACCTGCTAACTCGCATCCAGCTGCGTAACACGAGAGCAGAGGACAACCAACGTCGGTCGCGTTGCGCGTGCCCTGGCCATCTTCTCCGTCGACGAGGTCGTCGTGTATGACGACAGCCCCATGGACAAGCGCATCACCAATGCCGACCCAGATGCCTACACTGGCGATGTGGACCCGGCTCACTTCATGCATCACATCCTGAATTACCTCGAGACGCCGCCATTCATGCGCAAAGTGCTCTTTCCCCTGCATCCGAACCTGCGCTCCCAGGGTCTGCTCCCGAGTCTCGACATGCCGCACCATCCGCACAAGGACGAGTGGCTACCGTACCGAGAAGGCATGACGCTGGAAACCCCACCAAAGGGAGGGAAGGGGTAGGCTCTAACCTGCTAATCATGCACATCCCCGGGCTGCCCGCTAACGCTCGACATCTCAGCACGGTCGTGGATATCGGCATGCCCAATACTGTTACCATAGCCGAGTCGATCCCTCCCAAGACGCGGCTAACTCTCAAGATGCCGGACGACCCTCGCGGGACACCCGAGCCGGTCCACCCGACCGCACCAAGGACAGAAGGCGGCTACTTCTGGGGCTTCAGCGTGCGCAGGGCCTCGTCACTGTCCAATGTGCTTACCGAAAGCCCGTACGAAGATGGTTATGATCTGAGCATCGGCACGTCGGAGCGCGGCGTGCCGCTGTCGAAAGCCTTTCCCAGCTACGAGCAGGCCGACTTCAAGCACCTGATTGTTATCTTTGGCGGCCCACGCGGCCTGGAGTACGCGGCAATGAATGACCCGCAGCTGAGCGAGATGGGCATTTCTGGCTCGAGGACCAAGGAACTCTTCGATCACTGGGTGAACGTGTTGCCGAATCAGGGCACAAGGGGTATCAGAACCGATGAGGCGTTGTTGATAGCCATGACGGGGCTACGGAGGTTGTGGGATAGCAGCTGACCCGGCTAGCATATGCATTGCAAAATCACACATACGTTTTCCAAGCTTTGGGAACAGGAGCTTTCGCACCCACCCAGAGAGCTCCAACCAACGGTCGATGAGTACGGGCGGAAGAGGACTTCGCTATCTTTGTCGCTGATCCTAGAACTTTTGAAAGGTTGGGCAAAAGGGGGGACTTGTCGGAGGGAGATAATAGCCAGGCACATGCGAGTTCGGCGTACCCTTCCCCCCACCCCTCTCTTCTTTCCGAAAGAGAACAATTAGCTCGCAATTCCTGCGTGACAGCTTCGGGTTCATCATGCATTCCCAACAGGGCACGCTGCTCTGGGCTGCAGACGCCCGTCAGCAATAGGGACACGCCATGGCAAACCAAGGCACCACCCTGCTAGCCGGTTCAACCCCGCAAGGGTTGTCGTCGCATCACCGCCACCGTCACGACGTTCTGTCACTGTTAACTACGCGTCCCAAGATGCCTGGCCCTTTTGCTTCGACGGGCGGCTTACATGCTTCACGCTAAGGCAGAGCGTCAACCTTGGCCGCGCCGGCACAGATGCACAAAAAAGGAAAAGGATGAACCAGCAAAGGGCCAGCCCGAGGAGATGCAACGACGAACCGCAAATCTGGCGGGTTGAGTTCCAGGGCGTCGGAACGTGATCCATCCGGTTGGGGCTGGCCGGCCCACGCTTCCCATCACATCACACAGCTGCACGTGGAGGGAGAGCGCATGCAGCCTCGTTGGTCAAAAAGCGCCCTTATTAGTGTACGCCCCTTCAGCCCTTCCCACCCCCCCCCCCCCGCCGGAAGTCTGGACATGGATCATGTGTGACTACACTAGCTCCCAACAGCCTCCAGGGAAGGTGGATTGGGGGGGGGGGGGCGCGACCAAGAAGAAAACGGAGTCGAAGGGTCCCTCCGAATTTAACATCCCACGAGGTCTCTCGGTTCATCCTACCGTTACGAAAACGGTCGAATACCCCGGAGCTAGCTCCGAATTCGCCCATACCTGGCTCGTTGATGCACACAAGAGCTAGTTACTGGAACGGAACTTGACCGCTCCTCCCTTGGTCGAAGATCGCTCCCTGAAACAGCCAAGAGTCGCGCGCAACAAAAGGACGACTAATCCGTTCAACATCGTGTACGGATTACTCCGTAGTGTATGTCTGTATGAACATACATACGCTACGCTCGCAGTCCCAGCAAGGAAGGAGGGTGGCCTAGGTCAAATCCATCTTTCGAAGGATCAAGGTTGGGCGGTCTCGGCATTGGTGTCGGTGTTTGGCGAGGTGTACGGATTAGATGATAGGCATCAGGGCGCATGCATACCTCGTGTTGATCGAGCTGCACTTCGTTGACCGCATCAACCATTTGCTTGGCAAAGGATCTCTGCAGCATATCCGTCGGCGAAGGACGTCCATGTACCGGTACATGTTCATGGATGCACTGTACATACATACATTCAGCTGATGAGTTGTCGCGTTTTGTCATTTAACCGCCCAGCCGTCTGGGATTTCTTGGGTGGTCAGACAAACAACCGGTGTTACACCGCCGCCCAAACGGCTCCGTGTACCGTACCCAGCTGGTCGGTGCCACGCTGCTGCATTCTAACTGCATACAGATGTACACCCGCGGAGGCGAACAGTAGTGTATGTAGCGCAGCGCGTCGGACAGCTCTGGATCGGCTCGGTAAGCAATCGCCAATTAATTATCCGAGAGTCCGAAGGAATCGAATCGCAAAATTATGCACAGAGCTGTAGTTACGGCTGCTCTCGTGTTACACAGCAGCGTGATGGACGCCCTGTTCAGGTTCTGTTCCTTGTTTTGTGGACAGAGTAGACACTCCGCTGCTTCAGTGAATCAAGTCAACCCGATCCTGCCCGCTGGTAGCCGGTGCAGTGCTAACACTCGGTACTTGCACTGCGCGCATAATTATGCTTTTGTGCTACCGTGGTCAAGGGAGGGGGAGGGTGGAAGGGGTTACCAGAGATCAAAAGGGTGTGATGTGTCCGAGACGGGGTTCCATCATACCGGTAACATGGAAGAAAATACTTGTACGAAGTAATACTGTATACGGATTACGAGAGTACGTTTCAAGAGTTCATTTTATGGTACCGCTCGGGTCAGACGTCATCAGGATGTACCTATTCAAGCAGAGCTAGGGCGAAGAAAGTAAGGCCATCAACAAGATAACACACTTTGGCCTTCTCCTGATCTTCAGTACAGCCGATCTATTGTGAGGGTGTAGAAAGACTTTGTTTTGTTGAAAAAAAATTTTTTTATAAAAAATTAAACGAAAACGTAAGTCTCAGTCCTACAAGACCTCTAACAAAACTCAGTGTTGAGGTGCCTAGGGCGGTCTAGGCCGGTTTGTCCTCACACTCTTTAAGTCGGGTAACAACTACCGTTTTGTTATCCCCTTCAAATGGCTGTAAAGAGATAGGTCAAGGTAGCAGTCCCTCTATAACGAGGTCTTGAAAGCTCTCTCAATGCTATCTTGGAATACATCCGCTCGTCGTAGGTAAAGGGCAGGTTTCAAGAATGTATAGGGTGTTGGCCTCATGAATTGGTATTAAATTTTCGAATCAGGCAGGTATTAATAGCTATTAAAACTTCTAGCACGAAAGCAGATCTAATTATAAACCAGACAGATCTAGCAATGTTCTTCATAATTAATATAGTAACGAAAATGAGCTTCACTTGTAAGATTCTCAACCGCGTCATAGCATGTCTAACTAATAGAGGCTATATCAATGACCAACCTTCTAAAATAACCCCAAAATGTTTTGTAGCGCTTTGCTTACGTTCTCTACCCGTCGTCTACAGCAAGAACGAAATGATACTCTGTCTTCTTTAGAATCCAGATAAGAGCATTTGATGGATGTTCGCAGCCCATGCTCAGGGTCACGGGTGCCAACCGCCCCTCTCCCGTCGACCGCTGAACTTAAGTCGAGGGGGGAGGTCGGTGATATGTATCGTGGGAAGCAAATCTTGAAAACTTGAGATATTCATGATTCCCATCACCGTCGTCGTCGACTGCCACCGTTGAATGTTGCCTGCAACCTCGGACGCCTCGCGGTCTAGTGATGCCATGACCCTCGTGGTGAAAATAAGACTCCAATTGATGCAACCGCCACCGCCATCGCCATCGCCAGGTATCACCATCGCACCCCCCCACCGCGTCGCCACCACCACCACCCGCCGTGGCCACCGTAACCTCAGAACTTGACATGCGTCTGCCGCGCCTCGTCGCCGCCAAGCGGGGATTTCTTCGTCTTGCCGTTGCCCTTTCCGCCCACGAAGAGCGCCTCGGCCGTGACGGTCACGGTGCCGGTGCGGGCGTCCTCGATGCTGGCGTCGATCCAGCACTTGTAGTGCCTCTTGCCCCTCTCCGACTCGGGCAGCTCCTCGTCCGGGCGGACGCGGGCGCGGATGACGTAGAAGTTGTTGGCCAGCGTCGGCTTCTTGTACTCGAGCGTCAGGCGGGCCGTCAGGCCGACGCGGCCGCCCCACTCGGGGTCCCGGAAGGCGGCGCGGCCGCAGCTCTCGTCGAGGATGGTGGCCAGGCAGCCGCCGTGGACGACGCCGGGCCAGCTGGTGGTGGCGCTGCCGAAGTGGATGACGCTCACGAGCTCGCCCGTGCTCCGGTTGCAGAAGACGCGCTGGTACGCGCCCACGCCGCGCGACCCGGCCAGCGCCGAGGCCGAGATGTGCTGCGCCCGGTGCTCCGCCGGCAGCGACTCGTACGCGTCCCACCACTCCCACTGCTCCGGGTCGCCCGTCATCTGCTGCACGATCGGCAGCTTGGCGGCCTGCTCGCGGATGATTCGAATCGTGTACTCATCCTCTTCTGTATTCGGTTCCGGAGGGTTGGGGGGGGACACCAGCACACGCACGGCGGACCCGAGGGACAGGCCGACGAGGGTGCTGGCTAGGGCGAGGAAGAGGCGGCCACGGGCCTGACGTGGTGGCCTCTTCTTCTTCTTCTTGGTGCTCTGTTGTTCTTGTTGTTGTTGCTCGTGGCCTGCGGGGAGGGAAGGGTCGGTCGGAGGAGGAGGAGGAGATGGTGGTATTGTTGGTGGTGAGCCCGTCGGTGCTGCAGTTTTCGCCGTGGAATCGGCGGCGGATCCTCCTAACGCGGAATGCTGGCTGGGTTCGTGCCGCTGTTCTTGCCGCATGCTCGGGGAGGTCGAGAAGGGCTGGAGGTGCTGGAACCGCGACACGAGGAGCGACGGCGCTGTTGGAGAGAATCTGGCGGGAAGCGCCGTTTGCTGGCGCCGGACCAGCCTCAGCAGGTGGCAGTACTGTATTTTGGAGCCCATGGTTGTTGCGACTCCTCGACCAGAAGAACAATGTTTGCGGTGGTCCGGGTCCGGCAAGATCCAAGACTGGGTTAATGCCGGCGTCGCACAGCATGGATGGGACCTGAGAACCCGCTCGGGTTAGGAAATTCGCGGCTTGCGCTGCTAACCCCCATTGGCCAGTGCCCCTGTCGGCTCCTGAGCGAACTGATGTGCAGGTGTGGGGTGCCTCGGTATTTATGGCTCAGGGAAGTCTGCGGATTAGCTCGTTAATAAGAGACGGTAGGTCGAAAACTCATCCTGCCACCCATTCTATGTGTGTATATACAGGTATGCACATACGTACGCAGACACCAGGCAGCAGAGCTCTTGCCGTACCAATGCATCAAAAAGAGCCGCGCTAAAAAAAACGTTGCACTCGGCTTTGCTCTGTACTTCATTCGTCTGATGAGGAAAAAGAACGGCCTTTTTTTTTTTTTTTGGGAACCACCTGTCCGTGCTCAGGCACGTCTATCAAGATGCCGTCTGAACCTGCTTGTGCCATGGCCTGCTTTGCACTTATTCATGGCACCGCGTTCTCCATCTTTCTCGCTACATCCAGGCCTCTCGAGAGCCAGGAACTCCCCGTTTGCATACATCTAGTTTTAACAGCACGCGAGAGAAGATGTGTTGCAAAAATTGAATATAATAGCCAACATGCATCTCATTAACCACGCCATGGTATTGGATGATAACCTGACAAAAGGAGCTCTCCAAAAGCCGATTTCTTGCGAACGGTATCCAAGAGAGAACCCCGTAGTCCCACAGTAACCGACCCCTTGGTCGTCATCACTGGGCCGACTTGCTGCCCTCAGCGTCTTCAAAAATGACCAGAACCGTGCCGGCCTTGCAGATATCCTACTCTCGGGTTAGTACATGATGGCTTGCCAACGTTACGCAGTAAAGGAAGACGTACCCCTTCTTTATGTGCTAGCCTCTTGACAACACCATTCTGTGGAGATCGAATCACCGTCTCCATCTTCATAGACTCGATACTGCAGAGTCCGGGGGTCAACATGTCGCGTTCGATATCGTCCAGGTGGACGTCACAAGTACTCACACTACTAATGGAGCTCCCTTCTCCACCGTCTGCCCCTCGGCAACCTCATTCCTTAAGATCTTGCACGGCATGGGCGCCACGACGCTGCCCACAACCTCCTTCAGCCCCAGCGCCTTATCAAACCAGCCGGGCGGCACTAGCGTTAGCTCCGTCTTCTCACCCAGTTGGAAGATGGTCAGCTTCTCCGGAGCAGCCGGGTCCTGCACTACGGTCGACTCGATGCGCGCCATGGGGAAGAAGGAGGTGATCTTGGTCTTGGTGGCGCCAGCGAGCGACGGCTCACTGACAACGTTCTCGAACACGACGGGCGTCCGGCTGTTGTTTCGCGCGACTGACACACTGTAGAGCGCATTCCCCTGCTGGGTGACCTCCACCTGGACAACCTCGGCTTCGCTCTCCTCGGCGGCGGCGGCATCGTTCCGCACGCTAAAGGCAAACTTGCGCGTGCTCTGTAGCCCCTTTTCGCCAAACCCGAGGGTGACCCCGTGCGGCCCGGCAGTGACATTGGACTTGATCTGGGAGCTGAGGAGGCCCAACGCTGCCTGTGCAAATACTTCGTCCGACAAGTGCCTCGGCTGGAAGAGCTCGTCTTTCCGGTGCTCGATGAACCCGGTTTCGACGTCTCCGTCGATGAACGCCTGGCTGCGGCACAGACGCTTGAGGAACTCGATGTTCGTGCTGAGACCAACGACCTCGTACTCGCGCAGCGCCAGCTCCAGCTTGCGAATCGCCGTCTCGCGGTCCCGCCCGCGCACGATCAGCTTCGCTATCATGCCGTCGTACGCCTCCGACACGGTGTCGCCCTCGGCGAACCCAGCGTCGATGCGGACGTCGGGATCCGTCTTGGGGGTGACGAGGTGCACCAGCTTGCCCGAGTCGGGGAAGAAGCCCTTGTCGGGGTTCTCGGCGTAAATGCGCGCCTCGATGGCGGCGCCGCGCTCGAGGATACGCGCCTCGATCTCGTCCTGCGTCAGCGGCAGCCGCTCGCCGGCGGCGATCCGGAACTGCCACTCGACCAGGTCGGTGCCCGTGACCATCTCGCTGACGGGGTGCTCGACCTGCAGGCGCGTGTTCATCTCCATAAAGTAGAACTTGCCCGTGTCCTTGTCCAGGATGAACTCGACCGTCCCGGCCCCCACGTATCCGACCGCGAGGGCCGCCGTGCGCGCCTTGTCCCACAGGTCATGCCTCGTCGCGTCGTCCAGCAACGGGGCGGGGCTCTCCTCCAAGATCTTCTGGTGCCGCCTCTGCACGCTGCAATCCCTCTCGCCCAGCGCCACGCAGTTTCCGTACTTGTCGGCAAAGATCTGCACCTCGACGTGCCGCGGCCGCTCGACGTACTTCTCCACCAGCATGACCTCCCCGCCGTCCCCGAAGCTCGCCCTCGCCTCGGCGCGCGCGCTCCGCAGTTGCGCCTCGAACTCGTCGTCGCTCCGCACGATGCGCATCCCCTTCCCGCCGCCGCCCTTGACGCTCTTCAGCAGCACGGGGTAGCCGATCTCCGCCGCTCGGGCCCTCAGCTCCGCCGGTGCCTGCTCGGGGCCGTGGTACCCGGGGACGCACGGCACGCCGGCGGCCGTCATGATCTCCTTGCTGCGCGCCTTGTCGCCCATGTCGGCCATGGCGCGGGCGGGGGGGCCGACGAAGACGATACCGGCCTCCTCGCAGGCGCGCGCGAACGCGGCGTTCTCCGACAGGAAGCCGTACCCCGGGTGCAGGGCCTGGATGCCGTGCTGGCGGGCAAGCTGCACGATGCGGGCGCCGTCGAGGTAGCCCGACGCGGCCGGGCCGAGGGCGAGGGCGTGTGGCGAGGACGCCTTGACGTGCTGCGAGCCCGCGTCCACGTCCGTGTACAGCGTGGTTGTGCGGATGCCCATGGCCGCCGCGGTGCGCGCGATGCGCAGGGCGATCTCGCCGCGGTTGGCGATCAGCAGCGACTTGATCGGGGTCACGGTCGTGGTGGTGTTGGAGCTGGCCGGATGGGTGGATATTGGGCGCCGCTGGAGGAGGAATGGGGAGGACGGCGTCGGCGGCTGGGCAGTGGTGAGCGGGGTTGCCCGGAGGCGGCGCGATGTTCGTTTGAGGGACCGCATTGTGTGGTGCTGGAATAGGCAGCAGCTGCAATGACTTGTGGAATGAGGAAGGGAGGAAGGAGAGCAAGAGAGAGGAATTGGGAACGGAAATCCCAGAGGTTTTGCTGCTGGTGTCGGGAAGGCAGCATACAAGGGAATAGGGAATACCGAGGCTGCGGAACGCCGACAGTAGCCGTGGCCCCCTGTCTCCAGGTTCCTGAAAGTAATCCGTACTTCACGCTGATCCAAAACTTGAGCCAAAGCGAACTGAATGAGCCCCCGTGACCAATCTTCAATTTGAGTTCCCAGAGCCAATGCAGTCTGGGCTTTTTAAACGTACATACTTTCCGTGCAATTACGCGCTTCCGGGGCCTAAGTTTTCGGGTGCGTGCCATTAGCTCAGCATCGTCGCTGCCGGGCCGGTTTTATGGGGAAATAGGGTCTTTTGGGGCATCAACGTCATTGTTCACAGCGACAGGCCGGCTGCCAACTACCCCGCATTAGTCATCCTTTCTGGGGTAACAGGGGCTCTCATTTACCCCACCCTGGATGATTTGCTGTCAACTGCAGCATTCCCACCATCGTCAGCCCATGTTACCCGTCAGATAGACATCCGAGATACTCCGGCTGAGATAACAAAGTCTCGAGGAACCACCACGGTATCACTCAAACACAACTCGACGCATATCTTTACGACAACACCAGACCACCACCATGGAGCAGCAAATACCTCTCAGCCATGAAGCCTCGGCTGGCAACACCAACATGCGTGTAACGACCTCGTTACCGCCCGAAGTCGTGCAGTGTCTCGAGAACGCCCGTTTCCTCCACCTGGCGACATGCTCCAACAACATCCCACACGTATCTCTGATGAACTACACCTACCTCCCGTCGTCCCCTTACTCGCGCTCCCCGGTCATCATCATGACCACCAACCCAGCCAGCAAGAAGATGAACAATCTCGCCAGCAACCCCAACGTCTCCCTGCTCGTCCACGACTGTACGCACGCCGCCGCTTCTTTTGTCCCTTTGCATTCGCTCGCCACCCACCCACCCCCCCCCCCTTTTTTTTTTTTTTTCCTTCTCTACTCCTCCTATCCTCTTCCCTAAGCCAATCACCCACGCAGCTAACCAACCATCGGCAATCTCCATATATAGGGGTCTCGCACCGCCCAACACCCACCTCCCAGGCCCGCCGCCTGTCTTCCGAAAACGCCGTCGGCACCTCCCGCTCGCCCAACCGCGAGCCCCACTCCTCCCTCGCCGCCCTTCTCTTCAACCTCAACACCTCGGCCGTCTCCTCCATCAGCGCCACCATCAACGGCAGTGCCCGCTTGGTCGAGCGCGGGTCGGACGAGGAACGCTACTACCGCCAGGTGCACCTCGAGAACAACACGTTTGACAGCGCGGTGGATACGGGCGCGGTGCTTTTTGATCGCGACGACGCTGCCGCCCCTCCCGCTACTGCCGATGGAGGAGCGGAGGAGGGGAGGCAAGGCAGTGGTGGAGATAGCAACGGCAGCGGCGCCGGTGCGGGCAGGTTTGCCGTGGGGGATGATGTGAGGGTTATCGTGGTCGGGATACGGGACGTGAGGATCGCGGATTGGAAGGGCGGCGTCACGGACTGGGTCATTGCAGCGCCTGAGGGGCAAGAAGCGGTCGTGAATGGGGTGCCCTAACAGGGTGGCACAGTGTACGGCTAGGCTTTCTCATCTGTATTGATCTGATTTCGTCTGGGAAATAACACGAATCGATGATGATGAGCAGGATGGAAAGAGTTGGTATGGTCTCTGACGAGAAGACCGCTCAGCGTTCGAGGCCACCAAATACAACGGACTGGGACTCGTCTAGCAGGATGTGTGTAGAATCGAACTTTATGTCACCTAATTAGGTAGTTAACAAACTAGGCAAGTCGCTCCGCTTTCCCTGTAGGACCTCTTGCCCACTCACCTCAAACCCCCCCCCCCCCCCCCCCCCCCCCCCCCCCCCCCCCCCCCCCCCCAAAAAAAAAAAAAAAAAAAAAAAAGATCATCCCGATATAACCCTGGTTCGTACATGACCCTACCACGAAATACTGCATAGTACGCAGTAATCCCCAATAAATGCCCGGTCCATCCCACCATTTGCCTCGCCCTTTGGGCTTTCGCCGATTCGTGCCCCGAAACTTCCTTCGGATCAAGTTGGTGGCTGATGAACCCCGGTGAACAAACCGTTGAATGCTGCTGAGAGCAAACAAAAATCCATTGCCATTCGCCACCCGCCAACTCCCAGTTTGGGTCCGCAGCCACGGAGACAAAAAGACGGAAGAGCAATGTTCCACCCAGCCAGCCCACGAAGGTATACATCTATGCAGCCATTCCGCCCATGAACGCCAATATCACCGGACCCAAAGAAGTTACAGTCTTCGCGCGCTCAAAGCCAGCCGAACAGATTGAGAAACCCCAATATGAGATGAAAATGCGATCTCCAATCCCACCATCACCCAAACCTGTGTGGGAACACACACTCACTTAGCCCATTCAACCACCTCCAACGCGCATATTACGAGAATCAGCGTCGACGGAATGATCCTGTCATCACCAACTGTTAGCACATTGAAATTCGGGTTTCGAGTGGAAGTTGAATCGTGCGCGGGTGTGTGGGGTGGGAGCAACTAACCAGACAACATAGCTCTGGAAGAGAATCTTCCCCATGATAGTCTCGTAGACGTTGTTGATCTGGCAGATCTGCGCCAGCTGCAGGGCGCTCGGGGCGCCCGTGAGCAGGAAGCAGACAATGACAAAGATGGGGTCGTCGAGGATACTGACAGGCACGTACTTGGCGAACAGTGCCAAGATGGGAGCCATGATGAGCGTCGGCAGCAGCATGCGGCTGATGAGGCTGGCCACCAACAGGCGCGTGCCGATCTGCTTCTCCTCCGGGTCCGTCTCGTCGTCGCTGACCTGCGTGTTGCGTGCCAGGTTGGCGCCGAGGACGACGAGGATCAGGGGGACCGCGACTCCGGCCGAGGAGCTGATGGCGCTCGTGACGGACGTCTTGATGAAGGACCCTTCGCGGAAGAAGAGGGCTTGCAAGTCGGGGACGGAGGCGACAAAGACGGCGATGAGCATCGCCCAGAGGGGCGGGTTCATGAAGTCCCAGAGGAATCGGTAGACGCGCTGGCACGCGCGGTGCAGCGTCGTGAGGGCGGCCTGGATGGGGCGCGGGAGGGAGTTGTACGCACGCCGGCCGGCGGCGCGGAGGGAGTCACAGGTCTTGAGCTCCCACCGTCGGATGAAGCGTCGCAACCTCACGGGGACGCCTTTGATGCCCGGCCTCGCTTCCAACCCGTCGGCTTTGTGGATGCGAGGAAAAGAGAGTATCCTGTCCAAATCTTCGTGGCCTTCGAGCTGGCTGTGCAATCCAAGTTTGTCCGCGGACGGCTTTCCATTCGCCTTCCATACCCCGTCATGCTGCTCCTCATCCTCTGAGTCGTTGGGCGACGCGCCCGAGGAACCCCCGACAGGCGTCCTTCCGGCTGGTTCGTAATGGGATGATGAATCGTCCGTGTGTGTGGGGCTCGAAGACCGATGATGCTCGTGCTCGTGCTCGTGCTCGTGCGTCTCGGTTTCGTAGAGTATGTCAATGCCTTCAATCAGCCCCTGCGTTTCGTCTGCATCCTCCACCTGTTCGTCGCGATGGCGGCCCTCCTCGATGGCCTCGTCGTTGTACTCTTCATACTTGGATTTCGGTGCCAACAAGACGTGGTAACCCCAACTCCATCTGACCAGCTGACCGAGCTGTTGGAAGAGCAGCAGGTAGAGAATACCCCGCGCAGCCACTTCATCGTCGTTGTCGCCCGGTATTTTATCCCAGTGCAGCCCCTTCAATGTCTGCGACAGCGAAATGACAAGGGAGATGGGGAGCGAATTGGAGTTGCCGAACACGCCCATGGCCGTCACGAAGTTGGAGGCCCGTCGGTTGAAGCCGAAGCATTTCGCCACGATCCTCGAGACGATGTACGAGACAAATGTCTGGATGACGAAGATGATGGGGATAACGCCGAGTTCGATGAGCTTATCGGCATTCAACTGCGAGGCGAGTTTGGTGAAGACTAGACGCTTGTTAGAACCCGGCAATCGACAGAATCTCGCATCACGGTGCGGTTAACATGCATACTTAGGCATGGCGTGAATAGCATGACATTGAGGTTGGCGAGGAACTTCTGCTTCTCGACGTCAAAGTGGCCCAGGCGCGCGATGATGTAACCGGGCAAGCTAACGCAGACGACCTGGAGGACGGCGCCGACGACAAGGAGCACCAGGTTGTCGATGGAGGGATGGGTCTCCTGCGGCTGCTTCTGGAAAATGACAAAGGGCGAAGGCCCAGTTGTCATCGATGCAGGGTCCCAGGCATCGCCCAACGAGAGCCGAAACGACGTCGGCGCCCGGATGTCCAAGAAGCCCATCAAGAGTCCCTTGTAGTTTGGCGCTGGGTAATGGCGATGAGAACGGGTGATGAATTGGATGCTGAAGCTCGGAAGAGGGCAAAAGCCGGAGCTAGCGTAGACCCGGGTTGCTTATAGAGCCCGAGATATCGCCCCTGCACTTCAATGTTGTCATAGGCGGCCCAAAAAAGGAGAAGCGCCCTGGGACACCGCAAAGGGAGTTAACTGTGTGGAGCTGGGTGCCCAAGCGAGACAGCAAAGTGTCAGAAAATTAACTAGTAAGGAAACGAAGAAACTAAGAAGGCGCCCTGGGCAACGCCTTATAAGTGCGCAGGGATATTTTCCTGGGTGCATTGCCGCATTGCAATGGGACAATCGGGCAATTGCTGAGAACGCCATCTCTCTCCGCGTGGTGGCATGGATTGGCTCTCGCTGAAGACGGCAGAGGCGTCTCGCGATAACTACTCCATAACGCCAACAGAAGGCGCAGCCAAGTGTTAGTGCGGTACCTGCCCAAGAGCTAGAAACGCCCAAACAACAGAAGGTGTCTCACTACAAACGCCGGCCGACTTGCTGTGCCTCTCGATCTGGCCGCCAAGTAACGCCAAGGAGCTGCCAAGGAGCTGCCAAGCTCCCAGCAGACGCTTGAATCGCAAAACGTGCAGCCGTAGTGACGCTGCTAAGCCCCAGACGCAAAGGAAACAGCGGGAGATCCGCGGGATCCGTTTTACTGGGCGTCGTAGTGTAGGTTGCGATGCAAACCGAATAAGAGCAGCGACAACAAAGAAGAGTGAAGGAGAAGAGAGCGGGAAAGTGAGAATGAGAGGTGTTTTGGACATGCCTAGGCCCTTTAAGAACCTTATCGCTACCATACAAGTCTCTGGAGCTCTCTCTTTGGCCTGAACCTGACTAAGTCATCCAGTTTCCTTCGAAGTGTTCGTCGGGCGGTCTTCCCCACCACCCTCCTGATTGAGGCGTTTCTGACTCCGCTTCCGGTTGGCTGCTCCTGTCGCAATCCGATTCTCAAATATAGTATACTCAATGCAGAGAGAGGATATGTAGGCTTCGGGCTTTGGATGGCACCATCACCAATTGCAGCGAAGCCACAGCACGCACGGCAAGACGCCATCGGGCCGCCGCAGTCGATGAAGGACCTGCCAAGCAGCCAAGAGCGTCCGACATTGAACTCCACCACTGACGTTTGTTGGGGAAATACTGAGTGCGTTATCGGTGCAGATCAGGAGTTACAAAGAGGGGCAGTTGCATGCCGACATCGTTGCCGAAACACTCAAGGAGGTCGTCGCAGATCTCATAGCTCGGCTCGACTTGCAGTCTTCGTTCTTTCGAGTATGAACGTATCACACTAACTGATACGTGGTACACAACCTCGCCACCTGTGGCTCGTCGGAATATCGGAACGGCCGGGTTCACAGCCACATGCCCACCCCAAATATGGCAAGTTCCAGGTTAGTGGGGGTGATGCACTGAACATCGCGATCACAAAATGTCCTGCTCTTTGCTGCGTAGGCAGTACGAAGTAGCTTCTGAAAGACAGGCCCGCTGTAATTGGCTTCGTCCTCTCGGAACCGCAAGCCACTACTGGCTGGTGAGCTATGCCTGTGCTCGGCAAACCCAGCCGCACGACTGAATCGACTCGAACTGCCTCGTACACGTCCAGGGTCGTTTCGACGGTCAGTGAGAAGAAGAGACGAAAAAAGCAACTTGATTTCGCATCTTAGCTGCCCAGGCTTCCAGCAGGTTGACGTGCACTAAGCGGCCATTGTGAAGATCTCTTGCTTGGCTGCTGCTGCAGGTGTCGGCAAGCGTTGAGCGGCCCTCCAATTGGAGCCACCGGCCACATCGCCGGTCTCCGCACGCGTGGCTTATGGACGTCATACTGCGTGGCTGCGACTGCCTAAGCGGGCACCTTGCTCTACTGTGTAGGGAATGAGGCATCCGAAAGTAATCTGTACGGATTACAACAAACCGGTTCGGCGGCCCAAGCGGGCGCACATCGTCTCGAGGCAGACATGTTAAGTGTGCGCAGTCGTCAGAAGGAACAAGCTTCCGTATGCGGTTTTTGCCTTCCGCCCCTGTCTCGTGTCCATTCTACCAACCTCACGGCTCTTTTTAGAAATACTTCTCTAATCCGGGAAGAGGCGGCTCTCAATACCTAACCAAATCAGTGATACCCAGCAGGGCATTGCGGCCAATCCCCGGTGCCACCGCACTTTTTCGCCCCTTGGTCGTCACACGCGAGCCTGGAAGTCGCATCTTGGCAGGCGTGGAGCAAGACAAACCGACCATGGAGGGGTTAACTACCGGAGCAAAAGCCCCTACCGGTGCCCACGCTGCCATGCTGATTGGCAGGCCAGGAATTTTAGGTTTCGCCTTGCTCAAGTGAATCAACATCCATTGCCTGGGTCTCGGGCTCCTCTCCGGTGCAAGGTCGAACTCAATGGTTTCTGTTTCCAAGCGGCGTCGCCGACAATTGTTCTTGGACAAGACAAGGAGCCTTAACTTTGGGGATGCGCCGATAAGTCTCATTTGTCACAGCTCCCAGAACCGCCTCTCTAGAACTCCATTCCGGCCGCTTCGTGGCCAATCACAGCGCTCATACGTCGGCTCAGCCGCCCGCACAGGCCGACAGGACTTGGAAACCGTTTCTTCGACCTCGATCCCTCTTACGGCCCAAGCCCCATCGTCAACCTACGACCTCGCCTTTTGGGCCGTGTTCGGCTTTTCCTTGAGCTCGGCTGCTGCGAACTCGGTCAATTCCGCCATCGACATTTTTCATATCGTTTTCCTCCAGGTCTTGGGCAAATTCAGGGTTTGTACCCAACAAGGTTCTCGTCGACCATCTGGTGAGAGCGCGGCCTCCCAAAAGCCTCCTTCGACCCCACCATCTTCTATCGTGTCTCGACTCCGGACACGATTACTCAACACACCACAAGGCCGGATTTTTTTTTTGTTTTATTTTCGCAAAGGAAAATCATTTCCTCCACGGTGTATGTCGAACAGCAGCTAGAAACGGGATATCCTCCTATTTTCCTGAAATACCGGCACCATGGCCGGCCATCACGACGATACCGACCCCACCACGCCGGCGGATGAGTATGACCAGAGCAACCCGACCTCGCCGGGCTCGCTCGGCGACGACTCGGAGGCGAGCATGCCCCTCGACCTCCCAAATTCGAGCTCCGACGCGCAGCCCAGTCCTTCTCCCACCGAACTGCCCCGCCGGTTACCGTCGTTGAGAACAGTCTCGGACCCGCAAAACTCCAGCCGCATGAGCCCTACCTCGAGCGTCACCGGGCTTCTGAACACGGCGAGGAGACCGACCCCTAGCGCATCGAGCCTGCCGTTTGATATCATGCAGAGGGCGCGGGCCCTTCAAGAGCAGCGCATGAACATGGCGGCCCGGTCCGGCCCTTCTGCGGGGAACCTGAACATGGGCAGCATAGGCATGCAGACGAAGGTGGGAGGACCCAGCGCCGGCGGGCTAGCCGGCGGCATGCCGTCCAACCTCAAGATGCCGGGAGGCATGTCCCGGCCCTTGCCTCCTGCGTTCCCGAAGTCAGCTCCCTCAGTCCCAGGCTCGAAGAAAACCCCAAGCCTGAGCGAGAGGCGGGCCATGAAGCTAGGCAACCTCCCCGGACAAGGGGCCTCTTCACCTGCTGCCGCCCCACCAAAGTTGCGGGATCTTGGAGACGACGGGGAAAACCAGCCGTCACTGAACGGGGAAGGCCGGGGCTCCAAACTGAGCGACTTCAAGAACTACATCGATGCAGATAAGGGCTGGATCACCTTTGACGGCGCAGCGACCATCACAGGAACAGGGGTCAATTTTGCCAACGGGCAGACGTTCTCCATCTCGCTTGACGAGGTTGACGTCCTGGACGAGCTCGGCAAGGGCAATTACGGCACCGTGTACAAGGTCAGGCACGCCAGGCCAAAAGTACCGCGGTTCGGCCAAGGATTGAGCAAAGTTCGGCCGTTGGTTTCCTCGCAATCCTCTAACGAGACAGACGGGTCACCCAACGATACATCATCAGGCGGCGCCTCTGGCGGGAGCAGGGCGACGTCAGGCGTGATCATGGCCATGAAGGAGATTCGGCTGGAGCTCGACGAAGCCAAGTTCACCACCATTCTCAAAGAACTCGTCATTCTCCACGAATGTGTATCGCCCTACATCATTGACTTTTACGGCGCCTTCTTCCAAGAAGGCGCGGTGTACATGTGCATCGAGTACATGGACGGCGGCAGCATTGACAAGCTGTACGCGGGCGGGATACCAGAAAACGTGCTCCGCAAGATCACCTTCGCCACCATTGTCGGCCTCAAGACGCTCAAAGACGACCACAACATCATCCACCGCGACGTGAAGCCAACCAACATCCTGGTAAATACCAATGGGCAGGTCAAGATTTGCGACTTTGGCGTGTCGGGCAACCTGGTAGCGAGTATCGCCAAGACCAACATTGGCTGTCAGAGCTACATGGCACCCGAGCGCATCAGCGGCGGCGCGCTGGCGGCGGGCGCCGCCTCCGGGACGTACAACGTGCAGAGCGACATCTGGAGTCTGGGTCTGACCATCATCGAGTGCGCCATGGGCAAGTATCCTTACCCGCCCGAGGTATCCAGCACCATCTTCAGCCAACTGAGCGTAAGCGTCCATCCAACCCCTTGCCCAAAACAATATTCGGGTCTCAGTATATCTAATCCATGTTCAACTCGACAGGCCATCGTCGAAGGTGACCCCCCCGACCTCCCCTCCGACGGCTACTCGGCCCTGGCCCAAGACTTTGTCCGGTGCTGCCTCAACAAGAACCCGCACAAGCGGCACACCTACCCGATGCTGCTCGCTCACCCGTGGATCAAGTCTCTTGGGAAGCCTGAGACAATCACCGAAGATGCCGAGGCCGAGGAGGCTGCCGCTGACGACGCCCTCGCCGACGCCACGGGCTCGCTGAGCCTAAATAATCCTTCGGGCCAGGTGCGCGAAGGGGACTACGAGGTGGCCGAGTGGGTCAAGGCCGTGCTGCAGCGCAAGCGAGACGGGCTCCTGAAGGAGGAGGCAAAAAAGCCGGCGCTGCATGCCGCGCCTCTGGATACCCTTAGCCCTATGGCTAGCCCACTAGGAGAGCCCTGATTTTCGGGCTTTCCATCCGCCCTCCTGTTTCCTTTTCTTGTCACTAGTTCTTCCTCATTTTTCCTCCTTCCACTTGGTCTCGCCGGTCTGGGTTCGGCGGTGTTGGCAGGTAGATTAGGATGCTCATTGACGGGGGTAGATGTCCGAGACGGAGATGAGTTCTTTACCTTGTCCCTAGTGGGGGCTGTGTTCTTTTTTCCTCCTTTTCTCCCTGGCGAATATGAAGGGGCATTCGGTGCTTGTTCCTGGTGAATGAGCACTCCCCCAACTTCTCCTACGTCAACATGTCACCTTGGGGTCTAGACTGTGGTATACCGACATTGGTATGATTGCTGCTGCTGGGGGGTGGATTGTTCCTGCGGTCTATGGATTCAAGGCGCTCTCAATGTTTCTTTTTTTTTTTTTTCTTTTCCTTCCCACTCGTTTCTTATCATCTGCATCCGTCACCTCAATCGGCAGTTCGTTGCAGTTACATGTCATCCGGAGAGGCTACTTCAATTTCGAAGGGAGCTGAATCGAAGCAGTCAGCAGTCAGAGGAGCAGTTTGGAACGCTCTTCAAGGAGCGAATGGCCCTTATGGAACAGAAAAAGAAGAGGAAGATTTACAGTTCGTTTCGCCCTTGACAAACTTTAAAACTCCAATAGAGAGCCGGAAATCTGAACCTGTAAAGGTATCTGTCCTAAACTATGGCCAAGGAATGTCCCGCTACACCTCAAGCATTTCCCGCTAATCAGCGATTGATTAGAAGAACAAAGTTTGAAAAGGTCTTCAGACAGGTAAAGCATCGGATGCTGTTGGTATCACAAAAAACGAGGGTGGCTCGCGCCGAGTGAATTGCAATCTCTCCGTCACTGCCGTCCATCACTATTACTACTTTCAACGTCCCACCCGCAGCAACAACAACAACAACAACAACAACTTCGTCGTCGTCGTCAACATCATTATCATCTCACCGCTTGCTTAGTGATCTATTAGCCAGTTTGCCTCATCGCATGATCGTTGCACATCTCCTATTTGTCTTGAACCGACCGATAGAAATTTGTCCTCTTCATCCTCACGCGTACTCGTCCTTCACCCGGCGCCCCTCGTACGACTTCCGGCTGGCGGTGCGCCGGCCGAAGGGCCAGCCCCGACGAGTGGTGCCGCTGGTCGCGGGTGCGGCGGTCGTCGTGTCTCCGCGCCTATGCCGGGAGAGACAGAAGAGGATGGTGCTGATGAACAGGGCGGCCCAGGAGCCCCAGCTGAAGCCGAACGCCCACCTGCCCAGCGACGCGCTGCGGCCCTCGCTGGTGAAGACGTTGCGCATCTTGACAAAGGTAGCCCTGATTTGTTGGTTAGATTCTGGCTTTTTTATATATATATTTTTTTTAAATTTCGTTTCGTTTTCGGAGACTGAACGGAGACAAAATTGTGGGTGATGGGGGGAAGGTGAGAGAGGGTTGGGGGGGTCCCCGGGTAGTGGAAGGGCAGAACGTACGTCATCAGAGAGACGGCAATCGACAAGAAGAACAGAGCGACGAGCGAGATCAGGCCGGTCAAGGTCGAGCCCAGCCTGCTGCACAGCGCGAGGAATCCGGAGAAGAAGGCCAGGACCTCGAAGAACAGGGCGATGAGGAAGAAGACCCATCCGAAGCGCCACATGTACCAGTAGTAGTAGCTAGTGGTGTCGTTTCCGTAGCGGCCAATCAGGTCGGACGGAGCGCCGCGGGCGTTGCTCGCCCAGGCGTCGCCGAGCGGGAGGGCCGGGCGGGCGGGACCGCAGTCGGTGTTGCCCTCGCCGCAGGTCTTGAAGTAGGTCCATTGCGTGACGGGCCGGGCGCCTTGGATGCCCGAGGTATCGGCGCGGAGGAAGTAGGTCTGGCGGAGGGGCGAGGTGTGCGTGACGCCCGAGAGGATCACGAACCAGAGGAGGAGGAGGGAGCCGGCAAGGAGCAGCAGCGCTGCCGGGGCCAGACCCGTAGCTGAAGGCGGTTGTTAGGACAGCCATCCCTCCAAGATGCAGGCAAGGGGGCCGAGACTTACTGCGCGACATTGCGACTCCTGATGTTCGTCTGGGGGAGCAGATGGGGGAAAAAAAGATTGAGTGGAATACTCTATTCAAACAAGCCTGGCGGGAAAGAGATTGGGAGATGCCAAACAAAGCTCAACGTAGACTGTCGCAAATTGGTAGAGAAAATAAGGGAAAAAATTAAGTTATGATTGCTGCTGGGTGGTTGTACTGGCCACCTTTGCGACTGATTAGAGCCGTGGTTTGGGTGCTGCTCAGAACGAGATCCTGGTCTGCGCCGCAAGCGGAGCTTGCTTGTGCAACGTCTGGAGTCGTCCCAGCCCTGCTGTGGTGACGTTTTCAATTTCAACTTCAGATGGTCACCGCAAAGGGTGATGGGGCGGGAAGCAGGGCGTGACACAACCGTGTTGGAAGGTACGATTGGTGGTGGACTGGACCAGCTCTTGAACACACTTGAACACAGGTAATCGAGGAAGTATATGTCTGGGTGAGCAGGGCTACACCCACTTATCGTCCATGGGCCAGAATAAAGCGAACTACCAGCTCTGGTTACGTCGGCGGGTGGATGCCCAACGCCACCATTTATCCTGTCGCGCGTCTTGTCGACCAAACCACACCACATTTCCGTCCCGCTTGCCTTGAGAAGTGGTTGTTGTCCTGCTGTGGGACCGAGCTGTTGCGGGTCTCGATCTCTAGCGAAGACCCTTGGATGACGCAACCTCTTAAACAGCCACGCCTTGGCGGGAGGCAAGTAGCCAATTGCACTAGTGTAGCAGGAAACTACCCCACCTTCAGCACAGATCGCCGCTGGCTTTCAGCAGCCCATTGCACAGCAACAAACCCCAGCCAACGCCAGCAGACCACACCACGAATTTTGGCGGGCCAGCTGCCGACGTCATGCTCAACCAAGTGCCGGTTGGTTTCTCCGGTAACTATCCTCCGTTTTGCGACGCAGTGTGTTGAGTTCAATACCACGGTAAGTCGAGACACACGCCAACTTGGCCCGGTAGTAGAGTCTTGTACTCAACGTTCGGGCGCATACGTACACTACATAGTACCTTATCCATTTTAAATACGGAGTAACTACAGGCAAACATTGATAGATGCTGAACAACAAATTGTGAACCCCCTCACAGCCAGGTCTAGACTGAGCTAAACATGTCTCAGTCCCAGGCCCCAGCCGCCATGCCATCATTGGTGCGTCGACGACTTTGAACTCCCAGTCTGTATCCTCTGTGATCCGTAGTGACCACTGGTTAGCTGGCCGCTAAGTTAGTTTAGCTATTAGCTAACGTTAAGTCTTCTCCGTAGTCGTCTCGCTCGCGACTCGGAGCCGGTCAAAGAAAGCACAGAGCTAGCCGCCCAAGTGCAGGGGCAGAAGCACACAGAGGATCTGGGTTCCTCTTCCTCTTCCACGCTCAACTCGCACTGCCGTCTCTCTCATCGGACTCACTGGTTCCGGAGTAGATCCTGACATGCCTCCACGGAAGCAACCGACACAACCTCCGCTCCGCTCCGCTCCGCTCCACGCACGGTTTCGAGCTGCTGTTGCTTTAGGACCCACCACCTCCGCCTTTTGAGATCCGAACAGCCGAAATCGTACATGGGTGTCCTCTTCAATTCAGGACCGTAGCCGGCAAGACATCCAATCAACAACTTGATCAATCCTCTGTGGCGCAATTGGCTAGCGCGTCTGACTGTTAATCAGGAGGTTGGAAGTTCGAGCCTTCCCGGAGGAGAGATTCAACATAAATCTTTTGCTTCCCTCGACGAGGTCGGTTTCTTTTCTTTTCTTTTTTTTCCCTCTTCCTTTTGGCGGGCAATTGGATGTGCTGTCCTGGGTCTTGTGAACAAATCACGTTTAGAAATAAAGCGTAGCTGCCCAGGGCCCGAATCCACCTTGTAAAACCTCTCGGCGTTACTCTGTATCATCTTCAGGAAGACCGATGAACCCGTTCAAGCGTTGCACCGATTGCCATCAAAAGCCAAGTGGAACGGATAACAATACGCATTACAAGATGGCCATCTTACGAAGAACCCATCAGAACGGAGATACCATCATGTGACACTCACATTACGGGCGCCCTTCGACCGCCTCGTGGCAAGCGGGCCGCTCTCTGGCACACTGAGACACTCCGAGTCACTGAAGTGTCTTGCGGAAGGGTGCTGTCTCTCTCATCCGGGCGCAGGTAAGAGGCGGCGGCGTGGAGGTGCTGACTAACAGAGCTTGAAAGCGCTCATCGGGGGAGCGGTGACGTTCCCCCCGAGCACTCCTCGAAACAAGGGGTAAACCTGGTAAACCTGGTAAACCTCTCTTCTGTCGGAATGGCGAGCTCAACGTTCGGTTCATAGCTGGTGCCTGGGTGGGCGCTCTGTCCTGGTCTCGGCCCGCATGTGCGCGGGACGGGCCGACGCCGATTCGCGCGAGGGTTCGGGGATTGAGCAGTGGGTGCGGTGGGCGGCAACGTCAGCGAAGCCGACGGGCTTGTGAGGGTGATTACCTCACAGTTCTGTTTTTCGGCAGGAGAGCGGGAAGCGATTGCTGTTGCAAAAAGTGATTTGTTGTTCAGCACTGTTGGCGGCTGATCAAAGCGACGATTTGCGCTGGGAGCCATTATGGCAGCCGATGCGAATAACTAATGGGCTTAACATATGCACCTCAATCCGAACAAACCGGAATCAGGTTGAAGGCGGCACAAGGAACGCATAAGGAATTGAAGACTGCAGCTAGAGGAAGTGGATCCCCCGATCCCTCAAAAATAGAAGTTTATAACGTGAATCCCGAATGGGTTGCACTTCAGGAACTTGAGCCGACTAGTTCGGCTGGCAGTTGCGCCTTTCCTAACACCGCAACAACTCAGCCCCGCGCTCACTTAGTTACAGTTGACCCTCAGTGAGGTGACAACTGAGACATCGAAACACACACCCCCCCCCCTTTCCCCACATATTGTACGACTGCGCGCCAGTTTCGGGCACGACGGCTTCATAGTGATAGTTAGTGTCTAAGTTAGTGCCTACGCCTTCGAGGCAGAACCGCCCTTCCAGACGACCGCTTCTTCAAGATGACTCCCCCGAGCACATCCCCGATCCCGATATTGGGACAATGGATCCTTGACACCCGCTCTTGGTACCCCGAAGTAGAGAAGGTTCACCAACTCGAAACACACGTGAGTTCATCACTCCCAAATCCTCACTCGATGCCAGTCGCTCAGGCAATCTCGAATCTCAACCTACCCAACATTGCACACCCCAACCCACGTGCTCTTTGGATCGATGCAAGCATGAGCGATGCAAACCTGTCTCATCCCCCCCCCCCCCCCCCCCAAAAAAAAAAAAAAAACCCCCCCCCCCCCCCCCCCCCCCCCAAAAAAAAAAAAAAAAAATTCCCCCTCCAACCCGTCCCCGTGCACAAGGCACACGTTACTCACAGGCTTCCCCCCTCTTCCCCTTTCCTATACACCATAGGCCTCCCGCGCCTTCTCCCTCCTTTCCCACGCCACGCGCTCGCAAGTCTTGCGCTACGTCCGCCCGCCCGACGCCAAGATGGCGCTCGCCTCGGCCCTGCTCAAGCACTACGCCGTCGCCAAGCTCTCGCGCGCCCGGATCCCCTGGTCCCGCGTCGTCGCCACGGGCTTCACGGCGGCCCCCGGCGGCGGCACCAAGCCCGTCTTCGTCGACCCGGCCACCGGCACGCAGCCCGTCTTCTTCAACGTCAGCCACCAGGCCGGGATCGTCGCCATCGTCGCCGTCGCAGCAGGCGGCGCGGGCGAGGAGGGGAAAGGGGAAGAAGAAGAAGAAGTGGTGCAGGTGGGCGTGGACGTCGTGTCGCCGGCGGAACGGCGCGCGCGCGACCACGAGTACATCGCCGCGAACGGCTGGGCCGCCTTCGTCGACATGCACGCCGAGGTGCTCGGGCACGGCGAGGTGGCGTACCTCAAGCACCAGGTGCCGGCGGCCGCCGACGACGCCGACGACGACGGGAGGCTGAGGGCCTTCTACGCGCTGTGGGCCCTGCGCGAGGCCTACCTCAAGCTGGGCGGCACGGGGCTCGTGGCCGACTGGGTCCGCGACCTCGAGTTCCGCCGGTTCCGGCCGCCGACCCCGACGCCCGGATGGGATTCGCCCGCCCGCGAGGAGGAGGGCCAGGTGCTGAGGGATATCGGGATCTGGCTGCGGGGGGACAAGGTCGAAGACGTGGACATGTGTCTGCGGTCGATCGGGCCGGATTTCATGATCGCCACGGCCGTGAGGACGCCCGGGAGGAAGGCAGCCCGGCTACGGTCGGCACTTGGGCCGTACGAGGTGCTGTCGTTAGAGGAGGTGTTGGACTTTGCCGAGGCCAGTGGGTGACTGCCAGTCTCGTCTCGACGAGTTGTTGTTGTCATGCACGCACCAAATAGCGGCGGGAAGAACTTGTCCCAATCCGTAGCGTGAGGAGTCCAACGGACTAAAAAGAACCCAACGAGATAACTCTGCAGGTTACCTTCAGCGCATATATGACTGGGCTCGGGGAGCCGGCATAACTCGCAGGCTGAAAAGCCCCCCCCCCCCCCCCCCCCTTCCAAGTCATTTTGTTCCCGAGTCATGTTGTTCAGCCATGGCTGCAGTCCAGGCTGTCAAGCTGCGGGGCCATCAAGCATTGTTGCCGTTGAATTCCAAAGCAGTCAGCTATCGGCATCACTTCTTCTTTATCTCCTCTTTCAGCCGGATCTAAGGCATCGACGCCACCGCTCGCGGTGCAGTTATCGAAAACAAAAACAGCTCATGATGCCCGGCTGTGATCGCACCCTGTTCCTCTCCCTGCTCCGTCTCCTTATCCTTGCCAGCCGTTTCCCGAACCCGCCCGTCCTCGCTTTTCCCGCTCTCCTTTTCCGTCCCCTTCTCCTTCTCCTTGCTCTCCTTCACAATATTACCCTCGGCGTCTACCTCAACAACCACAATCACATCTTCCGTATCCAGGCTCCCGTCCTCGGTGTAGTTCCACATGTCCTTGACCTCGCCCCTCACCAACCCCGTCAGCCACAGCGATCCCGTCACACTGGGCACCAAGTACAGCAGCGCCGGCTGGCCGTGGTTGAAGACGAGCATGACCGTCAGCGTGACCAGCATGCCGGCGGCGTACCCCACGACCGAGGCGTAGAAGTAGGGCTTTGGGAACGCGGTCGCCGAGATGGCTTCGGCGGCGTCGCGCACGGGAGAGAGGCGGCCGAGAGGCGTCGTCCAGAAGCGGTTGCCCCACTGGCCGCGAGTGTCGACGTAGGGAGCCTTGACACGGCGGTTCTGCGTCGTGGTGGTGGAGGTCCCGGAGGCGGTCTCCGTCGCGAGCTCGACCGGCTCCAGCCTGATCTGTCTCTGGTAGTACTGGAAGAGGTCGAAGCGCAGGGCGAGCGCCATCAGCATGCCGGGGACGACAATGTCGCCCAGGCCGAGCATGCTAGCACCCTTGGCGCTGGTGAAGACGAGCTTGATCGGCGCATCGATGTTCTTGGCGACCGTGATCATGTAGGGGCTGGGAGGCGTCAAGAGTTAGTGGGAGAACCCAGAGTAGTAAGCGCGGGGGACGACGGAAACGTACGTGTAAAATACCATGACGACATCGTAAACGAAGAGACTGGCTAGAACCATGGTCCCGATGGTGAACGATGTGGGAGAGAACATCAGGAAGGAGAAATAGCACATAGCCATGCTGAGCAGGTTGGAAAGCGCATCCCATCCGGTCCAATGGTATGCTGCGGCGACAAGCCCGGCAATGGCAAAGCGGAGCAGATCGTTGACATGGAAATCGACCTTGGCCAGAGTCTTCCCGTAAACAGCAAGCCGGGCCGTCCATTCCCGGGTGAGCAGATGGCGCAGCTCCCATAAGAACCGTTTCAGGGCCGGTGACAACGTCAAGTCGGACAGACGCCCCGGAAGTGGTGTATCCTTGCTGTTGATAACGGTTTCCTCAGCAGTCTCCTTGTCGACCACGTACTGGCAACGCCGGTGGGAGTCGATGTGGTAGACCTGGCCCTCGCCGTCCGCCCACATTGTCGGGAAGACCAAGCTCGTGAGAACGTCCAAGGCGTCGCCCGCAAGCGCACCCAGGCCGGCAATGGACATAATGGACATGTAGCCCCGGAGTATCTTGTTCAAGATGGACGGATCCTGAAGCCACTGGATCAGGTAGTAGAGCCCCATCAAGACAGCGGCGAGCAGGAGTGGGAAGCGGATGGCGTCCGATGCAACAAGCCCTTCGATGAACCTTTCTTCCTCTCGTTTCTTTTCGCCTTTCTTAACTTTCGGCGGGGCGGCTGAGGGCGGCCGGCGGAGGGAGCCATGGGCGCCGACCCAGATGACGCCAAGCGCGCTCAAGACCACGAGAAGGTACTGGGGCTCGAAGAGCCTAGCGAAGCTGAAGACTGGTGGCAAAGGCGTGTCGCTTGGGACTGGGGCCGATGGCGAGAATATATCAGCCACATTTGGAGGGCTCTGGTCCGGAGAAGACATTTCTTGGATAAAAGCTGATGTCCAGGTAGGGTGAGGTCGAGAGGTCGACGGTGCCCAAGCTTAGGTTTAGTTAGAGCGGTCCAAGTCGCAAGCATCAAGCCCTCGACGACTGACCCGAGCAAATTGGGCTTGATAAGGCTCGTAAACACCCTGAATGAACGTACACCCTTGAGTAACAAACATAGATAACCCCCTTTGATCTCCTTGAAATTGATGTTGTAAGGCCCCTGTGAAAGGGTCAAAAGTGAGATGTTGTCCTCAAGTTGTTTTAAGTTCCTTTTTCGGCGTGGCGTGGCGCACTTGGGCTGCAGGCTCCCAAGCACTCACTGTGGGACAAATTGATGCTTGGCACAGAGGCGACCCACTGCACCTTCTGTAAATTCAACAACTAGTTAATCCTGGCTGGGGAGCCAGTGCGGGGGCCCATCTGCTTCCATAACCGCATCCTATCAACTGCCCAAGCGGTCGCTTTTCAACCTCCGCCACCTCATCAAGAAGCAAATAGTTCCTGACCGCGACTCGTCACCCCAATCAGAGCAGTGAGCGCCGCCACAGTTCCGCCATGGAATCGGAGCCCATGTCGGTGGACAGCGCAGCGCTGGAACCGCCTTCCCTGCCTGCGGACGGCGCGAAAGAGCCAAAGTACGGCGGCCATTCACGGTTCGAGCTGGAGCTCGAGGTGTGTACACACCTGACACCTATACACCCGCTGCTACGCTTCCTTTTTTTTTTTTTTTTTTTTGACGGCCATAGAGCTGACGATCAACAGTTTGTTCAGTCCCTGGCGAACCCACAGTATCTCAACTACCTAGCGTCACGCAAGTTCCTTACCAATCCCGCTTTTGTAGCCTACCTCGACTACCTGCAGTACTGGACGCGCCCGCCGTACTTGAAATATCTCACGTTTCCCACCGCGACCCTCAAAATGCTAGAGCTCTTGCAGCAAGAAAAATTCCGCCAGGACATCATTAGCCCGGATCTTGCGCATGCTATGATCATGGAAGGGATGAAGACGGCGGTGGAGTGGCATCGCGAGGGTTGAGGCCGGCTGCTAAGAAGGAGAGATGAACAAACAGAGAGGACAGTGCAGCACATCCGGACGGGCCGCATCGATCTGGTGCGCTGCGCTCTGCCCTATAGAACGAAACCATGATCAAAAATGTCGAGCAGCAGCCGCAGCAGCCGCAGCAGCCGCAGCAGCCGGCAGCCTAGCAATCGCCTCGCCCTCACGGGCAGACGGAAGGAGGAAGGGACAAGGCGGTCAGGAAGGCCTGACAGCCTGTGACAATGACCGCCGCACCACTGTTGAGAGCCAGGCTACATGCAGGTAACGTCAAGTCTAGCAGATCAAGCCCATAGATGACCAAATAAAGATACCCAAGCCCATAACTCCGCCCAATGCTTTCTGTGATATTCCATCCGGCCAGCCGCCCATGTGCAACACCATCTCTTGAGGTATCAGTTCTCTCTCCACCGATGCCCGCAGGTCATGCACTGGATTGACGTTGTCAGCTTCATACCGCACAAGAACTCAACCACGGGAAAACGGACCTTATAGAAGGTCGTCATCGGCTCATCGGCACTGCGAATCTGCACCTGGAAGAAGGCCGCCTCGTCTCCGCTACAGTTGGACGTCGGACACTGCACCTTGCCCTTCTGGGCATTGTCCCACGCCCCGGGACCGCCGAACACGTCCTCCTTCTCCTTGCGCGGGAAGTTCTTTCGCGAGTAGATGGGCATGTCGATGGCGTGCTGGTAGGGACAGGTCCGGCACTCTAGCCGGTTGCCGCCCGTTTCCATCCTCGAGAGGATGAGAAGGTTCGCACAATAAGGGCAGACTAGGTACGGAGTCAATACAGGCGCAATGAACAGGACAATATGTAAGAGGAGGCTTACAGAGGATTGGCATTTTGGCCGACCGTGAAAGATTGGACCGAGATAAATTCGTGCCCCTCTTCTACACGCAGTTCAGAAATGGCCGAGACAGTGCGCGCCTCTTTAAATTTTCTTTTCCTTTCTTTCTCTCCCTGTGGGCAGGCAGACAGAGTTCCTTTGGTCTTGAAAGAGGAATCCCGTTACCTGAATCCGGTTTACAGAAGTACTTGCGCCTATGTAAGAACCTCAGTAATGGATATATATCATCTTTTTTATGTGGGCCAAAGACTTAAAAACGCTGCTTGGCGGGGGCTGTAGGAACTTAACTCTGAATCAAACACACCCTAACCCTTGATCTTCAAAGCAACAACTTACCCTACTGATTGCGTGCTAACGCATGTGATGAAGAGCTCCAAAGGCACACACTATACCGAACCTGATAGCTAATGGTGTTCCAGAACGCCTCAAGTCTTTGTACCAGGCGTTGCTGGGTCGGCAGCAAGTACCATAGCACATCATCACTCTAGAAGCGCGATCCCATCTACGGATAGTTATTGACGACCCCACCCACGACAGGGAGTGGGACCCCGGGCTCGGCGGGAGTTGCAATACGCTGCTGCTGCTGCTGCGGTGCATCACTGCCACCTCCTAACTACCTCGAACGCAAGTAACTAAGTCGTACTGTAGCCCACCTACCCTATTGCACAACTCGTATGTAGGTACATAGAGACACGACGAAGACCGCCATCCGCGGGGACCTAGCCGCCTGGCTGCTACGTGATTCGATTCTCACTATCTACTAAAACAAAATACACTATTATCCATACACCGACTCTTTGTCATCTTTCCTTGGATCTAGCACCACACACTTGGGCTTGTTGAGACTTGTCTGCCCCTCGCCCCGCCGGGTTTCCGTCTCCCTCGCGGCCCTCGAAACCACCAACACCAACAGACGCGCGCGCACACACATACATACACATACATACACCCGAGCAAGCCGTCGCAATGGCCAACCGCGCAAAGGAGGAAGAACATGAGGTATGTGCACTCTTTCTCGCCCCTTCTACCCGTGCACCTAACTACCCATAATAACCCCGACCATAAACGAACGAACGAACGGACGGACGAACAAACAAATGCCCTTCTTTTCCTGGCCTCCTCCTGCTGCTGACGAATCTTTCTCTCCATCCAACAACAGGGCGCCTCGACCCGCGAGCTGCTGATCGAAGCCTGCCGGCGCAACAACACGGAGCTCCTGACCGAGATCCTCTCGTCGCCGCCGCTGCGCGACGACGAGGAGGCGACGGCCGAGCTGCTCAACACGACCACGACGGTGCTCGGCAACCACCTGTACCACGAGGCGGCCTCGCGGGGCAACTACGAGATCATCGACATGCTGCTCGACCAGCCCGGGTTCGAGTGCGACCCGGTCAACCGGACCGACGGGGACACGCCCCTGCACTCGGCCGTCCGCTGGATCAACGGGGAGCCCCCCGAGCAGCGCGAGTTCGGCAACGCCCTGGTCGAGATGATGCTCGAGGCCGGCTCGAACCCGCGCATCAAGAACAAGGGCGGCCTCACCCCGCTGCAGCTCGTCGACCCGCGTAACGAGGGGCTCAAGGAGGTGATTCGGAAACACGAGTACGCCGCCCTCAACGCCGGCGATTTCGTCAGCCCCGAGGACGTCAAGGGCGGCAAGGGCCTCGCGGCATCCGCGTCGGTGCCACAGGACGAGGACGACGAGGACGCCGAGTTTAGCGGGAGCGACGAGGAGGAGAGGGCCGAGTGGGAGCGGAGGAGGAAAGCTAAGAGAGGGTGAATGCTCACGGGACACATTGGCTGTCCTCTTCTGTTTTTGTCGGGCAGGTCGGCGATGGGGTTTGGCGTCGGAACGCTGGATGTTCTTACGTCTTTTGCATTGTTGGAGGCGAAATAGACTTTGCTTGGTACAGTATGGCCCCTTCTCCTGCTCCGCCCCGTACCCGTTCACGCTGCTAGATGTGCTCGGTCCGCCGTCGTCACTCTTGATCGAGCATTTCGTCCTGCCCCATATCCGGCCGGCCCAATCCGAGCTTTCCAAAAATCATCCTGCTGGTGCCGGGCGTCAATTCAAAACTACCCCTTGCAGGCGCAACGCCGTTCGACGTCACGATGCCCGGCCATATCGACTCGCCGCAACTGTCTGCGACAGTGAACCGAATCGGGGTGCTATCACTCGGCAGATCAGCTGGGGAACCGACCGTTCCGTTAGTATTGCTGACCGTTATGCTCCACGGGCCTACAATAAAAATTCAGCCAGAAGTGAAGCTCGATGCGGCATCTCGTCTGCTGAACAACCTTAGCAAGAGTAGGGCTTCCTCGCGGAGCTTGCGACCTGGCCTGCTGCTTCCTGTTCTCTGCCATTACCAGCTAAACTCTGAACTGTTGGGCGACTTCCCGAATCCCCTTGATCTGGGGTTGTCCTCCGAGCTGTGAGGTGTTCGAGACAATTCCCGCCGAGGTCAGAGACTCGAATGAAGTTCAGAGAGCTAGAGCGGTACTTGCTGAGGGGAACGCATGGGTATGTGACGCAAAAGAGTCTGATATCTATGGTACAATCAAAAACACGAGAAAGAGGAGGACTACTATTCAGATCGGTACAACGATACGATGACCGAAAGGAATCCAAGGAGACCAGGACTGTGTGGTTATTGACGAATATGGGAAGAACGGAGCTATCCTGGGGCATCGCCAGCAGGCTTCTGGCCAAAGAAAGCAAGTCAGGTCGCATTTCGCTGCCAACAGAAGGAGGAGGAGACCAAAACAACAGGTGTCTTTGGAAGCTACCTTGGGTAGAGCACCTACCAGGTACCAAAGTCGGGTACCTTCGTTTAGATTGCCACTGCCGTGCCTTGGCCGTTGCAGCTTGACATGGAATCCGGCAAGAGCCTCTCACGAAAAGAGAGAACTATGGAAGGTAGTCGGCATGCAAAAGATGGCGATTGCAGTTGTAGCCTTGAGGTAATAATGGATACTTGATTGGCGGCTTTCTGCTTGCGAGGCGGAACTTGGGCTTTTGTTGACCTGAGGGCTGCCTGCACGCCGGTCTATATACATTTCTGATGAGATGGCCTCGGGTGGAGATTGGACGTTGGTTTGGAAACGAGAAATAGTGAATCCATAATGGCAACGACTGGATGTCTATGGAAGCGCCAACCTTAGCGAACTATTCCGTACACACATTTCGGCTGTTGGCGCGGATCCGGGCAGTTTACTTTGGTAACGACACTCTGGAGATCTGGTCTGGCTTACATACAGTACGCCCGTTGCCACGATGAAAGAAGATCTGTGGAGAAGTTTGAACAAACAAGCCGACACAGATTCATCTAAATCGACCCCGTCTCGAAGTTCTAAATTCATCAAATATTATCCTCCCCACGGTTCCTTTCTCCCTCCTCCATCGAGTCAAGCGACCAAAACAACTGTCAACACCCCCACCCAAATTCAGCGTATTGCCATGTTTAATTGAATGAGCCTCACATTGCCTGCTATGCGAAACACGTCCATTTTTACTTCAAGAGGTATCACTGTGGAGATCCGATGCGGTGCGAAAATGAAAAGCAGCTAAACTTCCGTCCAAACACGCCTGTCTCCTGCTTTACCTAAACCGTGCCCTGCAACGGCCCATGACTTCGCCTTGGCAGACAAGCTCGGCGCTGAACTCGGAGCCGTCAAGCGTAAGGTAGATGTCGAAGTAGACACGGTAGAAGGTGCCCTGAGGCGTGTCCATGCGCTCGAAATCCTTCTCCAGGTTCTTGCGGGACAGGTCCGACGTGAGCGTCACCACCTCCTTGATTCCTGTTGGGCTCGTTAGCAGCAACTCCAGCAAAACGAGCTGGTGGAAGGGGAAAAAAAAAACTTACTCGGATCCTTGGTGTACTCTGGGCAAACGTCGTCATCGCAGGCGTACAGAATGTCCTCGTACATGAGGGTAGCGCCAGGGGCGACCTGGCGGAAGAACGACACCTTAACCGGCTCGCCAATCTTGACCTTCTGCCCTTTTTGGACGAAGATCTGGCGGGTAAACTTGCAGCGGTCCTTGCCGTCAAGCGAGGGCACGCGATACGCCTCGGGATGGTAGCCTTCCTTGAAGGGCTGGAGGGTGGCCATGAGGTAGTGGCGGCGGGCAACACGGTGCGTGATGACTCTCTCGGTGATACCGGCAGTGACGGCACCCTTGACAATCGCGGCGACCGAGTCCATGGGCCGGACGACCTTGGACTGGAACTGCGGAGGGACGTGGAGCTTGATCTGCTGGAAGAGATATTCCGAGGCGCCGAAGCCGCCGACGACCAAGATGTTCTGGAGGGTCCGGTTCTGCGCCTGGATCGCAATGATCTGGTTCCGGACGAGCTCCAGAATACGGTTGACGACGGGCTCGAAGCACTGCAGAATCTCCTCGTTCGTGAAGGTCATGTAGCCCTCCTCGATGCCCGCCTCGGGGAACTCGGCCTCAATGCCAACGTCTACAGCCCACTTCTGACCGTTATTCCGGAAGTCGGCCTTGATCCGGTTCTCGAAGTCCATGATGCACTTGGCATACACACGGCCGGCAGTCTTGGAGCCGTCGGGCAGCTTCATCTTGCGGATCTTAGTCCGGAGAATGTTGCTGAAGTTCCGGTTCAGAGCCGTCGAGCCGCACGAGTCGCCAGAACCAGCTGTGCATTCCGCGACCGTGAAGGGATTCTCGTCTTCAACTTCGTAGGCGATCAAGTCTACCGTGCCGCCACCGCAATCGACAATGAGGACCGCGTCGTGCACCTTGAGATTCAGCAGGCCGGTCTTGGAGCAGAAGAGAGCGGCGGCCTCGGGCTCGCTGACCAGCGTCAGGCGGTTATCGTTCTCGTCGCGGAGGAAACCGGCCTGAATGGCGGCTGCTCTTGTCGCCGCCTTGCCAGCATCGTTCCAGATGGCGGGCACGGTCAGGTAGTATCGGATGTTCCTCTCCTCGCGGTTGAACACCTCACCCAGCGTCTTCTGGAGAGCCGCCCGCATCGCCTGGCGGAGCTTGAAGAGGTAGTCGGCCGCAACGTCGATTTCCGATTTGCCCGGCGGCAGGGGCGGGAGGTTGATGGGATCAATGTATGTGTTACCTGACAGCATCAGCTGCAGTTTGAACCATTCCACCTTCTGCACACCCGGCTTGGGGTAGCCGGTCGGGGCGAGGGCGTCGGCGATATCGGGGCCCCAGCCAACGACTTTCTGGTACTGGTCATAGTAGAGCACAGTCGGGATCTAAAAGGCACAAGAAAACGCAGGCCGTCAGCTCTGGGACCTACGCTCGCATTTCCCCAGGGATGGTGCGAAGCGCGGGAACCTACCTTTTGCTTTGTATATGAGCCGGCGCCGGGCCACTCCGTGATAATATCTTCCTTCGCTTCGTTGTTTGTCGCAAACGCAAACGCAACGCCGGAAAACGTGGTACCCTACGAGGAAAGCAGAGGTTAGAATAGAATAGCGCGGAAAGAAGCAGTAGACGATGAGAAGATGAAAGGGAAGAAGGGGGGAAGGGAGGTTAGATAGGACAAGTTGCTTACAAAATCGATGCCGACGATCAGCTGGGCCTTGCTCCGGCTGTTACCTTCGACCTCGGCGGCAGTATTGCGCGCGTAAGGCGCAATGGGCCCGGCTGGTTGCGCAGGGACCGGCGGAGGGTAGCCAGTAGGGCCCGCATATCCCGGAGGGCCGCCAGGGACAGGCGGAGGACCGCCTCCCATGACGGGAGGTGGATACCCAGCGACCGGAGGGGCCCCGGTGTTGATGGGGGGAGGGCCTCCAACCATTTGCGACGGTGGAGCGCGGGTCGGGCCTTGGTTCGCGAGAGGGCTGGTGCGGCCGATGGGGCCGGGAGGGCCAGGAGGGTAGTTTGCTGAGTAGCTAGGCGGCCGCGGACCAGCACCTGGGTGATTCATTTGGAGGCTCGTCTGCGATGAGTTGGGTGCACTCGGCGGGACGGGACCCGGGCGCGAGGGGAACGGCGGCGGTATCTGAGGAGGTCCCGGAGGCGGGGTCGGGCTCTGCTGCTCGCTGGAGTCGGGGCTGGCACTCCCCTGAGGCTGGTTCGGGGCGCTCGACTTCCGTTTGAAACCAAAGCCTTTCAGGCGAGAGTTCAAAGAACTCATAAGGGGATGGTCAGGTGAAGATTACAAGGACTTAAGAGAAGAGCGGCGATCGGGGGCTTAATGAAGGGGGGGGGGGGTGGTAACGCAAGTAAGACAGACGGGAGGGGAGGCTGTGAGCGGCAGCAGGCAAACCAAGAAAGAACCAGCGGGAAATTCGGCTGCTCTGCAACCGGGGTAGGACTCGGGTTGCAGCGGGTGGATTCGCGGCGGGTTGTTGAGGGAGGGGTGTGCTTGCTGGGTCCCAGAGGTCGGTGTGGGCGGCGGCTCGCAAAGCTTGCTCCGAGTTTAGAACGTGTGTGGTCAAAGAAGGTGCGAAACCAGTCTGGGAAGGTCTGAAGTGTGGCTGAGAGGGCTTTCTCAGCCGGGCGTAAGGACAGCGGCGAGGGGGCCTTGCAAATATCGAATGAGCCGACCTCTAGCATAACAGTATAAGGCTGAAGCCTGTTGGGCAGATTGGTGCTGTCAGCGCGGGGGCGGGGAAGCTTGGTTCCGCTTGTTATCTCCCCAAAACCCTGCCTCGAACGATTGGAATCAGGCGGCCAAGCAAAGTAATGTGATATTGAGAAGAGTCAAATACCGAAGAAGCACAATAGATGGTATGGAAATGTTGAAACTCAGATATCTTGAACCTACGGAATGTTTCGACAGCTGAAGCCCACCCTAGGGCTGAATCAATCACTTGCACAGCATGGAATGGGAGAAGGCACACCAATTGCCGGTAATCAAACCCCCAGTGCTCTCCTTCAGGTGAGCAGACTCCACTTCCATGCAGCTGGACACAGCAACGCGCCAACCATACAGTATTAGTACTAGGAACAAGAAGCGGTTTTCACTCCAACGACTGTTCGAAGATCTACTGCATCGGTTGGAGATAGGACAGAAAATCATCGAATTTGCCGTGAAAACATCAAGGACAGTCCGACGAGGACGGTTTCATGTGACCCTGGTTGCGCAACTCTCCCAGGGATGCGAAGTCGATCCACAGCTTCCTTATACGGCGCTGGCCAAGACAGGCATGTGTTGACGAACTGGTGGTGCCCCTGTCCTCAGTTCCATTTTCCACCCTCTCTCGAGGCGGGCCCCGGACCTAGCAGTGATCACCTCACGGTGTGCTGACAATTACAAACCAAGTGATGGAGAATACGCCTACGGTATGCATTGATCAATCAATCATCACTAATGACTTTAAAGCACTTGCTCGTCGACAAGGCGCGAGCGGGTCGTGTTGACGATGCATTTCTCCCCGAAGAAGGAAGAAGGGGTCCCCATTTTCCAGGTGCCTGACCTAAGCTTAATCGGGGTTCTTGGATGGTAGGACCTTCGTAGGACTTGAAAGGCCAGAGCATGTGGATCTGTGGCTGAGTTCTGAGGCGCAGATGATGGCCAATCAGCGAAATTTTAGGCCTGCACTTATTGGTATTTCGTTGTTTCCATGGCGGCCCAAAAGGTTCTTCCTGTCAGCCGCATGGAACTCTCTCACGGCGTTGCATTGTGCACAGCGGAGGAGACAGTCGGCGTTGACTCTCGGGGAGCTTATTCACACGAAAATGATCCATGAAAACGGGCTGTCCTGTCAGACAAGCAGATTGCAAGCTACTTTTGAGAATGGCCTCCCGCGGCATGTTTGACTGTCCGTCTCTAACCCTCGAGCAGTGGTTTGCAATGCACGCTAGGCAATCTCAATGCGAGGTTCTGGAGATCCACACAATTCACCCATGTTGCTACATTTGCCAAGAAACATTGGGGTTTGCAGCTGTCGCGTGGAGGCCTGGAAGCGGCCCCCAACTCTGGATTCGCGGACTAGTGATCCGTAAATTTCATACAAGTATTGAATCCATGGGCACTCCCAACGCAACTTTTTGCGGGATATGCGCTGTTGGGTTGGCTGGCGGGCGGTAGTAATTCGCTAGCGCTAGCGGCACAGTTCAACTGAACTTGTCGGCACACATAATTCGGAATTGATGGAAGCAACGGCAGTTCCGTATCATGTGTGGGGACGGTTACACTGAAGTTCTGCCGCCACCCACTGGCGCCCTTGCCTCCTCCGTACATCGATCAACGCCTTGAACTGCCTCGGGATCAGTGAACGTGGCAGACTTCCGTCCCCAACATGAAACCAACAATAATTGTTGCCCTATTCGACCTACTACCGCACCGTTGTTCAAGCAGCTCGATCTTCCCGCGTACGATGCCATCGGGATGGTCTGAGGATGGTCGGGTATTCACCACAACAAGCCGCACGACTCGGGGGCGCTTGGGGTTGCCAAGAGTCTAAGAGACTCGTGGGCCTCATGCGCCGCGGGGCGACTGGAGTTTGGCAGCAAGACTGGAGTACGGATTACAAAGGTACTGCACCCAAGACAACGTTGGTTGTCTCGGTATGTCTCAAACCTTGAGGAACCGTGTGGCTTTGTACACTGCTCTCAAACAGTCCCACATCTTGTGTTCGCTGGTGGTTCATCAAAGCGGCTCATCGTTTTGGCATATAAGTTAGACTTCGCCCCCAACAGCAACCCGCTGAGATGTGTCACCGTCGTAACATCCGGGATCTCCGGGGTGCGCCGCATCATTGCGACAGCCGATCTCTATTACTTGAAACCGTGGAAAGAGCCGGAGCACCAGCTTGCCTTAGTGTAAAATGGTACCTCCATTGGCGTTGACAGTTCCAATTAGAGTGCTAATGCTCTCACTAGACGTTTGATGGAGTAATGCGAGATGCTGCAGCCAGTCTTACTCAATCCCTTGATCCTCCTTTCTCTTCTGGTTTCCCCATCAAGATGCTCTTGACGTCGACCAGAGCACAAAGTCATTAGATACTCACGTAGAGCAGTCATGGTCGGGCGGCATAAGTTCCATAGCTGCCTGGTGCCGGTCGCGGCGTTGACTACCTATCCTGGCCAGAGACAGAGCGGACAAATCATCTGACAAGTGTCGGAGAGAGCGAAGCTGCGCAAAAAGAACAATGCAGTCGGTGCAATGAAGCAAATATCTCGAGAATTCAACCAAATTTCATCAGCTCATGCGCCCTCGATGATCTTTCTGTCGCCTGCCTAAAGCATAGGCATAGGCAAGGAAGATAAAACATGACAAAAAAAAGCTATAAAAAGGTCGAAATGCTTACCACTGTAAGACGTGCTATCTCTGGGTGACTGGGGTCGTTGTGTGGGAGGAATCCACTAGGATGTGTCTTGACCAGATGTTACCTTAATTCCGAAAATGCGATTGACAAAGCATGGCTTGGGAAGCTCGATCTACACTCCATTCTGCTGCCTGCGTTAAGAGGAGCGCTTGGCTGGTGGATGAAAAGGGGTAGTTACATATTGTACGGAATACACTGCCTTGTGGATTCACACGTTGAGAGTGCCTATCTAAGAGCATTTTTCACAAAATACCTGCATTCTAATAGAGAGGTGGATTGCGTGCGTCTATGGAGGTACACTCGTCCAGAATCTTCTTGCCATGTCTCCCAATTCGGCCCTTGGATGTTCAAAAACGGAAAATATAATTTGCTAGACTAGGAAAGGTTCGTACTGTTGTGAGTATCCTGACGGTGGCAATTAGTCAACAAGGCCCAATCATGTGCCGTCTTGGGCCCGGTTAGTAGTGCCGAGTAAGGTGATTGCGACAGATATTGAAGCAGCTGGAAACTCCACTGCGCGTGTATCCGTGCTCTCTACTGCGAAGTTACCCTTGGGTCTTTTCCCAAGATCTTTGATGATCTCCCCTTTGGTTAGTGGGACCACTAGTGTCATAGCACTCCACATCCATATTTGTCTTAGGGCCGCCGGAGCCAGCCGACTGCGTACCTGCGTATGTACGGAGTACGTACACTAGTACACAACTAATGCTTCTAACCTGAACTTCAGCACTCTTTCAGATGTCTGTGAGGAAGAAGCTCATTGCGTTTCGGACGTGCCGTTTCCAAACCAATCCCAAGCGGCTGTGAACGAGGCTTCAAAATTTGGGGCCAATTGCCTCGCGATAACAGCCATTGTCCAGTGACAGGGCCGTTTTTGTGGTTCGCGGCGTGTTGTCGACACGCGACTCGTCTGACCTCGAGCATTCCACGTGTTGGTGGCCTTATCTGCCGTGGTTCGTTGGCAAATCCCGCAGTCAGAGGCATTGCAGGTTACACCTATTCTCGGCACCGGGGAGCGCAAGAAGAACGAACGCCTGGGGTTCACACGAGTTTGAAGCGAGAGCGCTTTGGCCCTCGGCAGGGACGCACCTTGGACTCCTATCGCATGCCCGGCCGTTTCGATACTCGCGAAATCTGGACGGGCATAAACGAACTGCAACAACACCTTTCCGGCCGAGCTAGCACCGCCTAATTCGCCGATTCAAACGCCGGCACGGCAGGTCGCTCCGCAGTTTGCGAGTCGCGAGTCGCGTGTTGTTATTACTGACATTGAGGTAATTTTCAGGAGGCTCCAGCATTTTGGGGGGGGGCCACCGCCGAAGCCGCAGCGAGAGCGCAGCCAGCCAATGACCCCCCGCCTGAGCAACTGGCACCCAAATCCGGGCCGTTTTCACTTGCGGCGGGGCCCCAGCGTGACCCCACGAGTCCATTGGAGCTAAACCAGTTGGGGAGCCCTGTTGGAACCGACAAAACGTCATCCCCAAGCTCGTCCGGCGCCGCGGGGCGCCCGGCCACCTTTAAGAACCCACCGGGTGCTGCGGTCCAAAAAACCAATTCGCGCAGCTATCGTGGCCTGACGTTTCCCAGCCTGGTGCATCTGTGTTCTGTGGCTTTCATCATTCTCGCCTCGGTAAGTCGTATATCAAAAGCAGCTCCCGGCTGCTGTTTCTGGCGCAGAAACTACGGAGTACGAGACGCCGCTATTACGTGCCCCGCATTAGCTTGGCCGCGCCGTCAATCTGTGCCCCTCCATTACCCCCAACCAACAAGCACTCCATGCCGCAGCACTTCAAACAAGGCTGTCGGGATCTGCACCAGGAACTCCTGCGCAATACCCAATTGTTATCTCTGAAGCTCGGAGTTTTTTTCCATCCCGGCTAACAAAACGCTCAAAAGACCCTCTTCCGTCACAGCGCGCGCTATCTCTCTTGGTCCATAAGTTCCCGCGCTCCCCTCGATCAGGCAATCCAGTCTTTCCCCACGGGGTCAGGCCACGAATCAGGGACCTGCGAGCATCCGCGCCCACCCCCATTTCCTCCCGCGGCTCCTCTCTCCACGCCGTCGCCCGCCATGGCTCTCGAAGCAGAGACGCAGGCGATCGTCGACCAGTTCGAGTTCTCGGACGCCGATGTCAACAGAGCGGTTAAGGAGTTCCTTCGTCAGATGGGTATGTGCTCGATTCGTCCCTTCGTGCTTGGCATATCGGCCGCCATCGCTGACAGGGTCCGAAGATGAGGGTCTGAGAAAGGATGGAACCAGCTTGAGCCAGATTCCCACGTACGTGACCGCAGTACCCAATGGTTCCGAGAAGGTCAGTATTGGATCCAAGGTCCAACATGCATCGCGACGGGCGTAGAGACAGACGCTGACGACGCGGAAAGGGTCTCTACATGGCCGTCGACCTCGGTGGCACAAACTTCCGCGTCTGCTCAATTCAGCTTCTGGGGAACAATTCCTTTAGACACACCTACAACAAGGTTGCCATCCCCAAACACCTCATGGTTGCCAAGACGGCGCAGGAGTTGTTCGCATTCCTGGCATTGGAGATCAAGAAGTTCCTTCAGGAGCACCACAACGAGGACTTTGAGCACCACATTAGACGCCGGATGACAGTGAGCTCCCCAGAAGGCTTCAGGGACGAGCACATCTTCCGCATGGGCTTCACCTTCAGCTTCCCGGTAAAGCAGGTTGGGATAAACAAGGGCACCCTCATCAGGTGGACCAAGGGCTTTGACATTCCGGATGCCGTCGGCAAGGACGTCTGCGCTCTCCTGCAGGAGGAGATTGACAAGCTCCATCTCCCGGTGAAGGTGGCCGCGCTCGTCAACGACACCGTCGGAACGCTCATGGCGCGCTCATACACCTCTCCCAACAAGCACGGCTCGATTCTGGGTGCCATTTTCGGCACCGGTACCAATGGTGCCTATATCGAGAAGCTGTCCAATCTGAAGAAGGGCCTCGCTGGCGAGTATGACGATACGACGGGCCACATGGTTATCAACACAGAGTGGGGATCGTTCGACAACCAGCTTAATGTCTTGCCCACCACGAAATGGGACGATGCTTTGGAGAAGGGCAGCATCAACCCTGGCTACCAGATGTATGAGAAACGTGTCTCGGGAATGTTTTTGGGAGAGATTCTGCGCTTGGTCACTCTCGAGCTCCACAACAACCCAAACGTTTCGTTCTTCAAGGACGAGAACTCCAGCTTCAACGATAGGGGTTCGGTTACCGTCATCGACAGAGATTCGCCGCTCTACAAGCCGTGGGGTGTCGACACGTCCATCATGTCGACTGCGGAGGCGGACCAAGACCCCGAGCTTTCGGCCCTCCGCCAGTCGCTAGAGAAGGACCTGAAGATCTACGCCCCGGCGTACGAAGACGCCCTGGCGTTCAAGCGGATCTCGCATGCCATTGGTCGCCGCGCCGCCCGTCTCGCTGCCGTCGCCATTGCCGCGGTCGTTATCCAGACCGGCAAGCTGGACGACCCGGAGCTCCTGGGCGAGGACATCGACATTGGCGTCGACGGCAGCCTGGTAGAGCATTACCCGGGTTTCCGCTCCATGATCACCGAGGCTCTGAAGATCACCGAGGGCATCGGAGAGAGCGCGAACCGCATCAAGATTGGCCTTACCCAGGACGGGTCCGGCGTTGGCGCTGCCCTCATCGCCTCGGTTGCTGCCAGCATGGAGAAGAACACCAGCAACGAGGAATACATCGGCGAACTGCGCTCGACTGTCAAGGCGGAGCCTTCTGCCGTGGACGAGAAAGCCGCTTCCGACTAGGAGTCCTGGGTGTGGCCTGCTCCTACCATACTTTTGCAAAAGCGACTAGGCAGATGCTGTGATCTCATGTGATGGGAGAGCCTCAGCACTTTACAAGGCCATATCTAGTTATGTTATCTAGTTACGTGGCAGTCAAGCAGTTGCTCCTCCTGGGGCTGGGGTGCATTGCACGGCGTGTACGATTCTCGATTGTTTTTTTTTCTTTTTTTCTATCGGTTGGGGTGGTGGTTGGGCCTGGGCAACGGAGCAGCAGCGAAGTCGTCTTGGGCTTTTACTTGCATGGATCATTAATTTGGACTCTCCTGGTCGCATCCTGATATGATTCCATGTACAAGAAAAGGGGCTTCAGGTCGGGAGCGGGGAACTGGGGGACGGGACTGAAACTAGGGTAGCTAGCGTTGACTTCTCACTCCGTAGGTCTTAAGCTAAAAAGGTATGAGGCAGGATGGCTTACCAGTACAATCAGCAGCGAAGCAAGCATAGAAGTTCAGCGCGCCGCCCTCCCTCGCCTTGCCGAAGATGAAAACGGCCTTTGGACCACTTCTACGGCGGCACGAACAACATTTCGCATGCCGCTTTATACATTCTGTTTCATCTTTTATATAAACCCGTCTCCTGTCTCCGATCTGAAATAACCCAACTCAATCCCAACCTCAACGCTAAACTACCCGGTTTCTCGACCCATAACCCAACTCCCACCATTCCCCGTCCCTTCCGGTAAATATTTGTCCAAAACTATGCCCCAAACGCAGCGGAAGGATACGTCCTTTCCCTCTTCTTCCTAGCCGTCGAGCTGCTCCGCGAACCGCTGCTCGCCCCCGATGCGCCTCCCGCCCCGGGATGGCTGTTGGGACTCAACAGCCCCTGCAGGTCGGTGGTGCTGCTGCTGCTGCTGCCGCTGCTGCCTCCTGTCTTCCTCTTACCGCCGCCGTTCGAGCTGGGCACGACCATGTCCGGGGGCAGGTCGTTCCACTCTGTCTGCGGGCGCGTGTTCTGGTACGAGATCGACACCGATGACGCCGATGATGCTGCTGTTGACGTAGTGGAGGGGGCGGGGGAGGGTGACGCGGCTGCTGCTGCGAGGCGGCGCGTGGGCGGTGGCGGGTTGGAGGAGTTCCGGGTGGTCGCGGACGCTGTGGCATGTGCGGCTGCTGCTGCGGCTGCGGCTGCTGGTGGTGCTGCAGCTGGTGCTGCAATTGGTGGCGGCGCCGAGGATATCGGGGGGAGATTGACGGCTGCTGCGAGGACGGACTCGGGAGGGTGAGGCTGCGATGCAGCTGAGGCGGCGGAAGACGGCTTCGTATCGGCGCCGCGCGGGCCAGTGACTGTGATGCCCGACGCGGTCTCAGACGCGCGCGTGCTTGCGGCAGCGGCAGCGGCAGAGGCAGCTGCGGGCCCAATGTGCCGGCGCACAACCCACGCCGAGTCAGGCCGCAGCTTGAAGTAGTACCCCTTGACCGGCTCGGTGCCCTCGCGGGCGAACCCGCGTGCCTCGTACCACTTGAGACCCTCCTCGTTCTCGGTCCAGACGTGGGCGTATATAGTCCGAGCGTCGATGTTGCTGCCGGCTTCCGGGAGGAGGCTGGCGCTTGCGATGATGTGCTCGAGCGCGGCGGCGGCGAGGCCGAGGGAACGGTAGGGGGAGAGCAGGGCGAGGGATTGGATGTAGATTGCGTGGTACGGCGTGTCGGGAGGTACGCTGAACGGCTTCTGAGAGTGCGTAGGGACGGAGGGTTGGGGGAGCGGTCTGCCTTGGGCGTCGAGGAACGGGTTGGGCTCGAGACGGCAGATTAGACCGCCGATGACCTTGGGCGTGTCCGCGTCGGAGTCCTGCCAGAGAATGGCACGCGAGAAGAGGCCCGATGCAAGAGGCTCGAGAGCCCTGGCATAGAATGAGTCCGGGTAAGGGACGGGGAGAAGCAGGGAGTTGATGCGCCGCAAAGCGGGTACGTGTTCCTCCGCTAGCGGCACAATGGTCGCGCCCGAGGGGATGGACGGCGGTGATGGGAGGACCGGGACACCGTTCGGGGGAAGGGTAACTGGTATTGTCACGGGCTGTACCGCGGCCGAATCCGGAGGCGGAGGGGGAGGGGGTGGTGGTGGTGTTGATGTTTGTTGTGTCGTAGCATTGTTGTGTTGCGGCGGGGCAGTCGATGGCGGGGCAGTATATTCAGGCTGGGGTCGCGGTCGAAAGAAGGAGCGGATTGAGGATTGCTGAGTGCGCTGCATTGTTCAACGAGGATGTGGGAGTCGGCTACATGACCCAGTCGTGGAAAGGAGAGAATGTTGTCGCCAGGTGAACTTGTCAAGCCTCGATGGCCAAGTAACCGCCTCCGATCTGTTTGTTGATGCCCCTGGGACCCCTGCTCGGCCAGCGGCAGAAAGCGGATCCGCCCGATAGATCGATGCCAAATACCGCGCCGCTCAGCATCCCGTCCTCTCGCCCCACCGCAGCTCCGCTCATGGCAATTATACGGATGTACGGACGTACATGATATAACGGGAAAGTTGGGCCAGCTTGAGCTTGAATAATTGTGAAAGCTACTGCGGACATGCGCTATACTTTCTCCTTGTGCACTAAGTTCCTCGAGCATACTAGGCTGATTACATTTCGCAAGTAAGGCAATGGGAGCAGCGAGAGGGCAAAATAGAAATGCAAGAGGTTTGCGCTTTCAGGAAAAAAAAACACAAGAAGGGGGGAGAAAACCCTGGATTAAGACTTGTCGTTTGGTCTGCCCACCCTGCCTGCCAATGTTGGCAGTATGATTATTGACAAGACCGTAGGCGGGATCGAATTGGCTTCCGCGGCCATAACAGGCGTCTCTCTCTCAATAAGTTTTGTTAGGGGATAGCCTTGCGCTACTTCGTATTGTTGTTTATAACCGACAATAGAAACCAAACTACTTGTATGGCGTGCGTGTGTCCTATTGAGTTTGACGCGGCGTGCGTTGCGAATTGTGGTAACTACACGCAAATGCTCCGTGCTATTTCCCCCCCCCCCGTCCAAATAGGCAAAGTGGTGGGCCATTCAAGGTATTGTGAGGTCCTGCATTTGCGGTGCATTACGACAACTGCCCGGTGCGTTCAACGCCTAACAAAAACGGCGGCTGGTGGGCTGAGAGAGCTTTTCCCTCGACTAGTTATCCTTACCTTAGTCAGTCATTCCAACTCCTTCTGACCGGATACCCACCCAAACCGTCGGGCAGAGAATCGCCGTCAAATATCCACTGTTGGCGATAAAGACCCCGGCGGATCGCTGCTTGGGTGACGCAAATCGTTCTTTCGACTTTTCTTTGTTTTCCCGACCTCTACCGCCCAGGTGCAACGGTCGCCGGGCGGAGCGAGCTTGCTGCAGCCGAGCGCGGGTCTGAGGCCCGTCGACCTTCTCCGATCGCCGCGGCCCCAAAAATCGGAGCCGTTCCAATTAAAAGGCTGGGAGGTCCTGCCTACCTTCCAAACACACCCACAACGCCCTCCCGAGACGGTTCAATCTCCTCGAGCATCGAGCACCCCCCACACACAATCACAATGTCCGCCGAAGGAGGGGAAACCGGCAAGGCCGGAGTTATCGTCGCGCAAGACGGGGCGCCTCCCCTGGACAAGCTTGTGAGTTGTGGCAGTTTGCGCTCCGGCCCTCCGCGATATTGACTTGATCCCCATCCAGTCCCACGCCGTTGTCGACGATCTATTGTATAACATCGTCCACGACCTCCTGCTCAAAGTGCACCGAGACGAGAAGATTGCGCGCGCAAACACGGCCGCCATCAAGGTCGAGAAGCTCGCAAAGAACACGACGGATGGCACAACGGACCCCAGCCCCGATGTCGAGGTCGAAACGGATGCAGCTATATATAAGGAGGGAAAGGTGATGCTGAAGGGCAACCCGCTCAAGACGACCAAGGAAATCCTCTGCCCGAAATGCCACCTCCCCCGACTGCTGTACCCCACGGACGGCAAGGGCGCGAGGAAGCCGGACCCCGGCGTTATCTACTGCAAGAAGCACCCTTACATTGAGAAGCCGGGCTACGACATTTACGGCCAGACGTGGGTTGCGCCAGGGCCGGGGCGGGGCAAGAAGAAGAAGGATCAAAAGCTCGACCCCAATGACCCGAGCTCCCCGGCGCCCGGCGAAGGAAGCGCAAAGGACCGGCCGTCTAACGTGCTGAGCTTTCCCAGCGCGACGTGCCCCAAGTGCAAGAGGTGCATCCTGGTGACGCGTCTGAACAACCACATGGGCGGATGCATTGGCAACAGCGGGCGCAATGCCAGCAGGGCGGCCGCGCAAAAGATTAGCAATGGCAGCAACGGGGGCAGCCAGAACAACGACAACACCCCGCCCGGAAGCCAGAAGGGCACGCCGCGACCGGGAAGCCGGGGAGCGAGCCCCAGGAAGCGGGACGGTGACGAATTCGACGAGGATGGGGAGGACTCTGACCAAAACAATCCCAAGAAAAAGAAGATCAAGCCGAACTCGCTGACCAAGAAGGTCATTCTGAAAGCCAAGAGTTCCGCCGCACTCGGAAATCTGAAGAAGGACAAGGTAAAGCCTAGCTCGATGCTCAACGTGGAGCAAACGGTGGAGGCCGACGACGACGCAAAGGACTCGACCGTGCAAGTGGCGCCGAAGAAACCGGCGCCAATTTCAAAAAGCGCCTCGCCAACCAAGAAGATCAAGCTGGGAGCGGCGAAGCCACGGTTGCCCTCGCCGGCCGGCAAGAAGATTAAGAAGGATCGCGACTTGGAGAGCGAGTCTTCGGGCACTCCGTCATCGCCGCCTCGCTAACTCGGCGGCTGGTCGATGGCCAGCTCTGTCGACTTCAGATGTTGTTTCCCACTTCGCATCGACAACTTGCTTCTCTCTGCGCATCACATTGGTCACGGTTCGGAAACGTTTCGCATCATCGCCCACGGTGGGCTGGTCCGGGTTGGCGGCGTTCTCTGCATTTGCGTTCATCGGCTCCGGGCATTTACGGGACATGACTCTTGTACTATTACGACGAAGAAAAAGGAGCCTCAGCGGACGTTACATGCAAGTGGTCTGGTTGGTTGTATACACGGAAGAAGAGGCAGTCGGACAGATTGATTTACTTTGCTGTCTGCTGCCCACCTCGTTTTTTTTCCCCGAGGCGTATGATACGCGTATGATACATGGAAGGTCTTTTTTCTCTCTTGGGACTCGCATCGCTGTACAACGTGATCAGCGCAAGCGTTCCCCATTTACGTGTACATATGTGCGCACCGGAATACGGATGGTTCAAAGGCAGGAATGTGACATACACAACTACCTTCCCCTTGTCCGTGCCAGTCACGATCTCGTACTTCACACCATTAGTTATTGGTCCAGTTGCCGCGGCCTAAACCTCTTCCTCCTGGGTCACCACGTAGGCCCTGACGATTTTGACCTCCGTCTTGGGCCGGTCCTCCGCGTCGGTCGGCACCAGGCCCATCCGCTGCACCACCCGAATACCCTTCTTGACCCGCCCAAAGATGGTGTGCTTGCCGTCCAGCCACGGCGTGGGTGCCAATGTGATGAAGAACTGGCTGCCGTTGGTGTTGGGGCCTGCGTTGGCCATGCTGAGGATGCCTGCGCCCGTATCTGCGTATCGCGCCGGCCGGCCGCCGGCGTTGGTTAGTATGCTTCTCTTTCCTACGTGGAGATTTTTTTTCCGTTTTTTTCTTTTTTCTTCCCTGGCCATCACGGGGCACTTTTGCCCGCCTACCACACCACGATGGCCTCTTTCCTATTCATACCACGAGAAAAAAAAGAAGAGAAAGAAGGAAAGAAGAAAAGAACCAGACGAAGGGTAGGGATGGGTGTTTATCAGATATGTGACAAACAAACACACCAGAACGTCAACAAAACACATACGCTTCAGGTCGCTGCGGATCTCGTCCTCGAACTTGTCGCCGTAGATGCTAGTCCCGCCGCGGCCCGTCCCCGTCGGGTCGCCGCCTTGGACCATAAAGTCCTTGATGATGCGGTGGAAGATGGTATTGTTGTAGTAGCCGCGCGAGGCGAGGGTCGCAAAGTTCTGGCACGTCTTGGGCGCGTGCTGGTTGTAGAGCTCGACGATGATGGTGCCCTGTGATTTGGGCGCGTTAGCCCGGTGTTCGCTTCTCCCGCGGATGGTTGGAGAGAGATGGTGGCCCATGCCATGGAGGTCTCTAGAGCTACGTCGGTTGCCATGTTGAGGACTGCGAGTTTCGGAACCGTGGGATGTCGGTGCTGTTGAAATGCTTTTGTAAAAGTCGAGGGAATGAACCCCGTCAGGAACTATTACTAGTGAGACCCGTCTTGTGCTCTATTAAGCATAGACTAATGAATCGCAAAAGAGGCGCGATGATGTAAAATACCGAGAGGTACTTCGCGGTGGTGAGGTTCATGGTGAAGCTCTTGGAAGGTGAGAGGGAAACTGTATCAGGCTGTATTAAGTGAAACTTACGGTATTAGCGTATACTGAGCAATCACGTATTTTTACAGCGTATCCATCCAAGACGGCGACCCCATTCTAGAAAAAACACTCCAACATGGTGCAGTGTCTTGGTCTCAAGACTAGCCATCGTTTCTTATCATGCACTGAGGTAGCACATCTGGGGGCTTGACCAGTCTTCGGGATTTCTCAAATACCTGCGGCAATCACGGCATCTATCAGTATCCATCTAGACGAGGTCGTTAGGGGCCCTCATTTCGGGCCATTGAAGTGATCTGCTCTCTCAAATAGACGGCCAATATTCCTTTGTTCTCTTCCACGCCGTTAAATATGTCGAGGCGGGCAGGGACACCCGAAAAGCAGGTTGCCCTCATACAAAGCTGCCCAGGGATACCGTCTGCAAGGTTGAGGACATAACACGACCTCTTCTAGAAGCTGCGGAGCCCTCCGCCGTGGTGCTGGCAGATTGGGTTGCGGCCTTCGTTGAGAAGCTGGAGGGAGCACTACGCGGATCAGGCGCTCTGGGGCTGCGGCGGCTCGCTGACCGTGGGTCGGCCCGCCCGCATTGACAGCCAATATCAGTGGCGGAGCCTCCTACCGCGCTTACAGCGCCGATGAGATAGGCAACCTGGGTTAAATGGTGACGTTAGTCCGGATTCTTGGGTGAACAGGTAACGAGGAAGAGTGAGACGCACGGCACGGCACGGCACAGTCCGGTTGAGCCGAGATGTTCTGTCTCAGGGCCACGCTGGCAACCGAGACGAACAGGACGGCAGACTTAATCCTTGATCGTTTAGTTACGTATCTTCGAAGGGGAAGTTGATGGGTAGCAGATCTGCGGAGGGCGGACGACAGGTTGTGCTCGAGACCGCGCTGGCAGAGATTCGGCCGAAGCCACTAAAGGGCCAGGCGCCCCCACAACGACAAACGGGAGGAATGGCCGAGATGCTTGTTCCGCCGTTTTCCTATTCGCTTCATCTTCTGCTAGCTGAGATCCGACGAGGTCTGTGTTTACACCCCCCTAGCCATTTGAGCCTCCAACCGAGCACTCGGGCTTGATTCGCCCTCGGCCAGGGCTCTTGAGCTCTGCCGTGAGCATGACCGACGACAGTACACTTGCAGTGAGCAGTTGGATGAGAGAATGTCTGCAAGCATAGAGCATGGTGGCCACGGAAAGTCCGCTATTTTTTATTTAGTATGAGGGAGTTTCGAGTCTCGAAATTTGTCCGAATCAAGGCGCTGGTTTGAACACGGGAAGAAGTACAAAAAGAGTTACTAAAGGTATAGAAAACTGCAGCAACGTTGGTTCCTGCCTGCAGTTCCAGTTGGAGGGGAGAGGGCGGAGATCACCAGACCATTCAGAAACTCAAAAAAAAAAGGCATCTCACAGCATTTCTCCTCCGGGAAGGCTCGAACTTCCAACCTCCTGATTAACAGTCAGACGCGCTAGCCAATTGCGCCACAGAGGATACTAGCCGAGGCTGAGCTGTTTCTTTGTAGGAAGGAACAAAATCCTATCAGAAGCGAGCAACCGAACCGACTTTCCCCAGCAACTTCCAACGCTCATCTCCTTACACAAGTTCGAGGCATTCGCTTCAATGATCAGCTGTAAGCGACAGAATGTATGAACTCTAATCGATTCGTTGCTCAATTACGTAACATCATATCATGAATTCGTAGCTCAATGCCCTGGCCTCGCGGCACATACGCAGTAATCCCGTACGCAGAAACATTTCAACCAAACCCGCAGCTTCGCCCCGACAATTCCGTTCCAAATGCAGATACCCCCCTGACCCGTCCTCCAATGCCTCGCTCTCCGGACAAGCCGATGCCTATCCCAAATTCCAACCCTTCTCACAAGAACCCCTTTGTCATGGAAGGTACCCGACTAAGGCTGCTCTTCCTCTGCGGAATGCTGACCGTCTCGTCGCCAGTCCAGCCCACATGCCTGTTCCTCATACTCCCGCCAAAGACGCTCCCGGCTACTGACCCAGCATTACTACCCTTCTCCACCCTCAGCTTCCAAGCCTCCAACTCGCGCTCTAGCATTAACGCGCGCTCCTTCTCCTCGCGAAGCTCGCGCTCTGCCCGGCGCGCCGACAGTTCGTTGTTGCTCTCGGACGCCTGCAGCTCCTCGATGGTCTTGAGTAGCTTGTCCATCTTTTCGCGCATGCGATTAATGTCCTCGGTGAGCTGCCCATTTTGCTTGTCCTTTCGCTCAATCTGCGACTGCAGGTCCTTGACAATGCGGTCGACGTTGCGCACAGAGCGCTGCGACTTGTTTCGCTCCGTCTCCTGCTGCTCGAGCTGGGACTCAAGCTACCATAGACAGGTTAGACATGATCGAGTACAAAGGGGCGGGGGGCGGGCTTACCTCTTGAATGCGCTTATGCAGGAACTTGATGTCGTGGCTGGCCGTCGAGTAACCCTTAGTCTCGAGATCGATAAGCTTGAGCTGGGCCTCGTTGAGCGACTTCTCGAGGGCTGCTTTCTGCTTGAGCAACTCGGCGCTCGCCTCCCTCTCTGCGACGATGTCCTTTTGGATTTCCGACACAAGCGACTCAGCACGGCGCATCTTCTCCACTGCTGCAGCTGCGATGTCTTCTTGTTGCGCAAGCCCTGCTCTAAGCTCGAGAATTTCCTTGTCGATGCTGGCAGCGTTGCGAAGCGACGGGCTCTCACTCTTGGCAAGCTCTTCAAGACCGGCTTTGGCTTCCTCCAACCGAGACTCGATGCTCCGCTTCTCGCGAAGAAGGCTGTCACGGTCGGCGGTAATCTCATCGACTGTCGACCGGAGGGAGCGAACTTGCGACAGGAGTGACACGATTTTGCCCTGAGCCTCGTTGTGAGCAGCAACCGCCTCATCCCGCGAAGCCACCACATCAGCGAGCGTAGTCTGCAGACGTGCCTTCTCTTTGGACCATGTGGAGCTGTTAAGCACTTCGTCATCCCACTTGGACCGCAACTCATCGAGCTCTTCGCGCAGCCTCGCAATCTCCGCCTGCTTGAACAACTTCTCCTCTCGCGCGAGATCCAGCTCCTTCGTGAGAGTGGCAAACTCGGCCTGGTACTTCTTGCGTAGCTGCTCCATGCTCGACTCCTTGTCCTCAATGTCGTTCGCTCGCTGATTGCGGTAGTCCTCGAGTTCGTGCTGCAGTCTCTTCTTCGCCTGAATTGCGGATTCCAGGTCTGTCGACATGTCCTCCAGCTTCTCCTCGAGTCTCTGCGTCTGTTGCTGCAGATCCTCAATGGTGTCTTCGAGACGTTTCCTCTCCGCCATCATCTCTGCACAGCTCTCCTCAGCCTCCTTAGCCTGGGACTTTGCAAACTGTTCGGCACGGCTCGCTTTTAGCACAGCGAGCTCGGCCTGCTCCAGCTTGCTAAAGTACTCATCCGCACGACTCTTGTAAAGGTTGAGACTAGCAGTTACATCGGCAAGCTTAGAGCTCTCGGCGTCCAGGCGAATCTGGAGATCGGCGTACTCCTGCAGCAGCTGGACGCGGCTAGCTGCCTCTTGTTCTCTCGCGAGTGACATCTCCTGAAGGTCTGACTTGGCATCGCGGTAGTCCACCTCGAGCTTCGCACGGTCATGCCTCAACCTCTCCAGCTGGCCCTTCATCTCCGTCAGCTCTGCGATGGCATCATTATGGCTATGCAAGAGTGCCCGGCGAGAATCCTCCTGGCTATGGAGGAGTTCAAGAATCTCTTCGTGAGACTTCGTTTGAATGTCCCGGAGAGACAGTTCACCGCTATGAAGGGCTTTCTCCAGAGCTGAAACCTGCTTCGCCGACTCGTCGAGCAGATCCTGCAGCCGCCCGTTTGCTTGCTCAAGCTTCCGCACTCGGCTACTGTCATCAGGGTGCACATCTGAAGCTGGTACTGAGCGCTCCAGTTGGCTCTGGAGATGTCGATTTTGCATTTGTGCAATCTGAAGTTGGTTTTGCAATTCCTCGACCTCTGCCTTGAGATCCATGCGATTGTTGAAGCTCAGAATGTCTGCAGTCTTGTCTGAGCGAACCGAGTCGTGAAGATGATCATTTTCGGCATTTGCAAACCGACGTGGCGGTGTCGATATATTCGAGTAGTGGCGAGCATTCGACTTGGAGTGCTTCTGTGTCGGCGACGTAGTGAACGGGGCCTCACTGATGCTAATCTCTTCCAGGCCACGTCTAGTGGGAGAGCCGTTCCTGGCAGCTTTGAGCTCTGCTAGCTGAGCCTCGGCGCTGGCACGGCCAGCCTTTTGAACACGCAAGTCTTGTTGCAGTTCCTCGATCTTTCGAACCAAATCGAAGTTCATGCTGGAAAACGAATCAGAACCGCCATCTGACCTAACAGGAGGCGCCGCCTCTGGGTCAACGACTTTAAGCGCGTTTAGCAGTTGAGCCCTCAGTTCCGCAAGCTCCGCATCCCGGGCATCAAGGGTGGACTGTAAGGTGCGGACAGTTCCTTGAGCTTGCGCCCGCAGTTGCTTCTCCGATTCAATGGTGCGGTTCGCCTCTGCCAACTGAACCGTGAAGTTCGACGAAGCCTTTTCGGCATTGCGGCTGCTTTGAACCTCTCTGGCTACCTCGTGGTTGAGGTCTTCAAGATCAAGTTGCAGCTTCTCGAGCCGCTTCTCTAGCGAAGCAATGGTGAGATGTGAGTCACCAAGTTGCTTGTTGAGTTTGGCGTTCTGCTCTTCTAACTTTGCCTTCTCACGTTGCAGAGAGAGGACCTGACCACGAGAAGCCTCGCTTGCTCTCGATGCCGACCGGGCAATTTCGAGCCCCTTTTGCTGCAGTTTATTGAGCAGCGCCCGATTGTCGTTCTCAGAGGCAGCAAGACGACTCTTTACGGTTTGGAGCTCGCGCTCCATCCGCTCCTTTGCCTGGTCGTTCTTCAGTCCAAATTCGCCGGACTCGAGAATCAACTTGTTTAAGTCTTCGACTTGGCGATTGAGCTTGGCGCACTCTTCTTCAAACCACCTAAGTCGCTCCTGAGCCGCCTCGAGGTCTTTACGGAGACTTTCCTCACGTTCCCTTGCGATCTTGAAAGCAGCTCGTTCTCCAACAATCTCGGCTTCGCGCCGGGCTTCCTCGGCCTGGATCTTGGCGGCACGAAGTCGCCGGATTTCCTCGCGAGCTTCATCACGTTCTTTTTCCGCCGTAGCCCGAGCTTCCATGGTCCGCCGGAGCTTATCTTGCTGGGCGTAGAGCTCTTTTTCAATGATGATTTTTGATTCATTCAGGTGGTCGTATTCGTCCTTCAAGGTCTGGTACTTGTGCTCACCAAGCAGCTGGACATCGTCGCGTGACTGGCGCTCCCTGCTGAGTTCCACCTGGGTCTTGTACAGTTCATCCTTAAGGTCCCTGATTTGAGCTTCAAGGACCTGCCTGTTCTCGTCGGCTTGAGCGTCTTCAGAGAGCCGGGCTTCTAGAAGCCTCTTTGCATCCTCCGCCTCCCGCTGCAGCTGAGAGTGCTGGGATTTCATTGCCGATAACTGGGCTTGAACCTCGCGAAGTCTGTCAGCAGTCTTCTCTCTCTCTGCGCTGAGACTCCTATTCTGGTCTTCAAGGCTGCGCCGCTCCATCTCCAGCTTCCGCTTGTCTGAGCGAAGCAAAGCGAGTTCGCTCTCCTTCTTCCTGACCAGATCCTCATAGTCTGTCGAAGTCTTGGACAACTGAGCCAGCTGCTGCTGGATTTCGCGATTTTCGGCGCTCAGTTGAGAATTCTTGCTTTTCGACGATTGCAGCTCCTTTTGAGCGGTCATCAATTTGACCTCAAGATCTTGATCTGTCTTGAGCAGCTTGGCTTCCAGGTCGTGAACCTTGCGCTCCTTGAGCGAGAGTTGGCTCTGCAGCATCTTGATCTCGCCCTCAAGGGCAGCCTCCTGCTCGCTGCGTTCGGACTGAGCCTTGGTAATATCGTCGATGGCGCGCTCAAGGTCTTCAACACGGCCAGCGAGTTCAGACTTCTCACGTTCCAATCTCGAGATGATGCCGGCTGCTTGTTCCAGCTGTGTACGACACCGCTCCACATCCTCTTCCGCTCGTTTCTTGGCCTCGAGCAGGCTATCCAGCTGGTCCTCGAGCTTCTCTTGATCCTCCAGGGCACCGGCTAGCTTATCCTCCAATTCCACCTCCCGGAGTTGGAGTCGTTTGAAGATCTCTTCCTTGTCCAGTGCCAGAGCACGTTCGCTCTCCAGGGTTTGCTGGATTCGGAGCAGCTCTGCATGCACATTCCTTCGTTCGTCTTCGAGTCTCTGTCGATTCTCTTGTTCTTGTAGCATTTTCTCATTCAGCTGGCGGATCATGTCGTCTCGCTTTTTTACTTCGGCCGCAGTTCGGGTCGCGCCCAGGAGGGGCTTCATCCTCACAAACAGCTGCCACCATGGATTATCGCATAGATCGATGTACACCTGGAAATTTCGCTGGATAACCCTGGTGGCCTCGGCTCGGTAAAGCCTTTTGAAGGCAATCCGTCGTTGCATGTAACCCCGAGCGACTGATTGGAACTTGGACATGATTTCCGAGATGAGTGCGTCACGTTGCTCCTCAAGCTCAGCAAGGACGCCAGCACGGAAGAACACCTTGGTCAGACCAATCCGATAGAGAGACTTGTCCAGGCCAAATTTGTCTAGCATGATTTTTGCCGCCGCCTGACCTTCGATATAACCTTTGGGTATGTCTCGGCAAAGCACCTCATACCGCTGGCGGAATTCGGAGAACGGGAGCCTGTTGGGAAAGCCCGTACGAGCAATACGGATGCCCTCTAGCACACCGTTGCACCGTAGTTGGTCCAGGACCAAGGGCCCACTGAACTGCTTCGGCCTCTTGGTGTGGTTTGGAAGAATACATCGAACGAAGTGCGGATGTGTCAGATGCAACTGGCCCATGAGACTCGTGAGTTGTTCCTTGTGTCTTTGGGCCACTGTTCGAAAGAGACCTTTCTTCACCCTACTCCTCATACCGCCCGTCTCATCGTCATTGTCGGCACAGTCAGCGAAAAGGTTGGCGACATGTTTATCGGCTGAGGCGGCAAGCAGGCGGGTCAAGTTATCATTCAGAGGGTCTTTGTTCTTCTCCAGCCAGCCTTCGGTGGTGTACTCAACCTCCGCAGCATAATGTGTGAGGATGAAACCTTGTCCCAGCCGAGAAGGCCGATACTTTTGTGACTTCTTATCCCACAATGAGTTCAGCTTCTCGGTGAAGGTTTTGTCGGTGGCTTTGGGCATGACGCAGTCTTCGTCCAAGCACGAGAAGATACCGATCGGGTTGGAAAGCTCAATCAGGTCGATTGTCGGTTGCAGGTCTTTGCCAAAATCGATAAATTGCCACTCGATTTGCTCCCTGGCATACTCCTCTTGCTCCAGAACAAACATGTGGTGGTTGAAAAACTGCTGCAGCTTCTCATTCGTGTAGTTGATGCAAAGCTGCTCGAAGCTGTTGTGCTCAAAGATTTCGAATCCCGCAATATCCAACACACCGATGAAGCGGGTGTCATCGAGGCCCATGGTCGTACGGTCGAGCTGACGGTTGATTCTGGTCACCAGATCGCCAAAGCCCCGTTCGTATATGCCTTTGGCGAGGGCATCAATGCTGAAGCGGACTTGCTCCGGCGTCTGCACCTTCTCAACCCATTCCTTGCCTGCTTTTACTTTGGGGTGCAGCAACCCGCGAAGGAAAGGCTCAAGGGGCACACCAAGCAGCTTGCAGACTTTGGCAGCAACTTCGTTGGCCTCTGGCGCGAGGCGAGCCTGGTCTGCCGATCTGCTCTCCTTGACAACGGAAATGTTGCCAAGGTGAAGAACAGCGGCCACGGTGCGTAGAATGGACGCCTGCTCCTCGTCGGAAAAGCCCATGACCATGAAGGCCTCCATCAATGTTTCCCACTCGTCCCGGTCGGACACGCCTGTAATGACCTCTTGCCCGTCCCGAGTGTAGACGAAATCGCCAACGTCCAAGCCGTCAAGAAAGAAATCTTTCTTTAGCGCCTGGTCCGCGCCCTTGAGCAGCTGGTAGAAAATGTGATAGTTGCGCTCCTGGCCGTTGATCCGTACGACCCGGGATTTTTCGAGGAGATACCAATCGATGAAAGCTCCAGCAATCGATCCGTCGCGGTTGAACTCAATCCTGATGAACTTGCCGAATCGAGACGAATTGTTGTTTCGCACGGTTTGTGCATTACCAAAGGCTTCGAGGATCGGGTTTGCCCTTAAAATCTGGGCTGATAGGTTCGAGTGCTGTTTCGCCCTGCTCTTCGAAGGCGCCTGCGATTGAGCAACTGCGGCAAGGTACTGAATGACCTTCTTGGTGTTTTCAGTCTTCCCGGCGCCGGATTCGCCGGTAACTAAGATGCTCTGGTTCTCATTTTCGTCGACCAGGTTGCGGAATGCTTCGTCGGCCATGGCAAATATGTGCGGCTTGTTGTCCTCCCTACTTCTGCCTTTGTACATGTTGATGTACTCGTTGGTGTATATTGGAAGAGGGGCGTAAGGATTGACTGTCACAAGAAACAAGCCTGAGTAGGTGTAAATCAGGTCGGACATGTACCGTGTGTGCAGGTTGTGGACGACGGAAGCCTCGTTCAGGTGAGTAAGCTCGGCCATGTCATTCGCCTTGTCAAACTTGGCTGGATTGACCTTGTCGACGCTCTCAGCATCGACTTCTCGTTGCTGTTTCCTCGTGTCAGCGAAATGCGCTACTTAAGACTCTCCACGGTGCACTCACGCTACCGTCATCACACTGAACCAAGAGCCGGTCTCCCTCCAGCTCTTCTACTACCCAGCCTTTGACAAAAGCCGTCTGCGGGTCCTTAAGCCAGACATACTTTTTGCCTGAAAAGTCGTTCTCGCCCTCAATCCCTTTGACAATGTCGGTGGGTTTCCGCATGTCTTCGGTTTTAAGGTAGGACGGCGCAAAGGTGGTTGAGCTCGGCGTCCCTTCTCGTGATGTGCCACGGGCATGGCCATTTCGGACGGGTGCTGGCGACGTTAATGTTGTCGCCGCCTTGAAACTGTGTGAGTTTTGGGATTGCGTCCTCGAGTGGGTAGGTGGGGAAGGCGTCCCCGTTAGGAGAGACGGCGATGAGGGAGCGATGACAGATTTTGGACGGCCAAGACCACTCGAACCAGTCGAGGTTGAGGCGTTCCTCGCAAAGGGATTATTGCGAACCGACATGGTGCGTTCGTGTCGGCAGGTCACGAATGCAAGAGGTCATGGAATATTGTTCTTGAAAACTGTCGTAGGTCTGCTCTGATCGGAGTGCGGAGCATGTAAACATTCGGAAAAAGGGAGCCCTGTGCAAGCGATGCCGGCTATGCAATAACCCAATAGGAAAATGCTGGGATCGCACTGGCAGAGAAGTAGGAGAGAAAATGCAACGGATAGACCCTTAATTTTTGTCAAGTTCCTTTTTCGATGTCTAGGTCAGGCATCGAAGAGGGGAAGGAGCGTGATTCTTTGTGGGCAAACGGGTGCCGCCCAACTGGTTCACAGTTGCCCGGAGCACATCCTGGTAAGTAAACAAACTGGGCCTGGCAACTGCAACCCTTCGGGTTCCTGCTTGATGTCAGAGGTTGAACCGTGCACGCCACGCCGGATCCGGACTAGTGGATTCGCTCGAGGGCTGGACCATCTTTTCCATTCACTGACGCGCGCGCTTCAACGCATTGATGCCAACCCGACATTTGCAACTGCGCGAAAGTGATCAACACCCCCGATAATTCGGCAAGGTATTCCTAAGCAGAGATCAGGCTTGTCCTCGGTCTGTTGCTGAGATCTCTCGCATCGCGTGTCTTTCAACCCAAAGACCTTAGAGTGCGGCTGCCGTTTTGAAGTGCTTAGATTCGGGCGCCGCACCACAACTACACTAACGCCGACGAGTAGTTTCTTTCTTGCGACAGAGCTCTTGGTGTCTCCGATTCGATCAGCAGCGTTTTCTTTTCCAACACCCTGGGATTGCCCCGCGACGTGCTTTGCCTGGCCAACTCCGTGTGTACGGCCATCGAGATGCCCGAACTCTAGCCACAAGCTTTACAACTCGCCGCCATGTCCCAATACCCGCCTCCGTATGGCTACGGCCAATATCACGGCCAGCCGCCACCTCAAGCATACGCCTATCCCAACGTTCCCGGTTATCCTGCGTCCGCAGCCATCCCCTACAACCCCTCCATGACCCCATCACACCGCGATGCGTCGCAGGCTGCTTACGGCATGAATGTGACCCATATACCTGGGCTTGGGATGGGAGGGGCGGCTCCAGTCGACACCTATGGCACCTTCGCGTCGGGTGCTGCGTCGTGGAACCAGCCCAACGGACCTCCAGCTCCGACATCAAATGCACCCCCCCAGACACATTGCGCAAACCCTTTTAACTTCGACGGCCCTCAGCCCAGCCCTTCCGGCGCTTCGAGATCTGCTGTACCGCCTTCGACTCAGCCCGCGCAAGGACATCCACGCCCAAGCGCAGCTGTTGAGATGGAAGAAGGCGAATTGAGCGAGGGTCAGTTCGAAGACCTCTACGAGCCGCGAGAAGACGCTTCTGATGCGCCCGCGCAACCCATTGACAAGCCCGCACCTTTACCGGCTGCAGAATCAAGTCAACCTGCGAGCACTGCCGACACTCTCGACGGAGGATTTTATGGCACTGATGAAGATGACGGTGGTAAGGATCCGAGGGGTCCTGAAGGTACGTCCCATGGTTTCTGCTTCCTTTCGCGACAAGTTCATGAAACTGACGAGCGCAGGCCGTGAGCGTTCGGCGTCCTACTCGCCCTTTTTATCCCCGCGGGAGGTTCAAAGTGGGATCCCAACACCGCAAAGGGTGGCGGATCAGGGACCTCAAACAGACTCGGTTCAACCAGACGTGGGGACGCAGAACTCGACCGTCCCAGGCCTGCGGCCTCCGGCTCAGGCTTCGACAACGGCCTCTGCCAACAATACTTCTTCCAAACTCGAAGGCCCCGCATATCAATCGCAAGACGACCCACTGAACTCATTCAAATCCCTTCAAGAGGCCAAGAAGGAGGCGCAGAAGGCTATCCTGCGGTTATGGCCATTGGGTGTTAAATATCAGAATTACATTGACGAAGGGTTTGATGAAAAACTAATCAAGGGGCTCTTCCTTGACCTTCATCTCGACATGCCAAAGGCAGCTGCCAGCCCGCCCGATGCGCCATCTAAAGCAACACTACCGCATCAGGGTGGCGGAACTGACTCGAGCAAGTCAAGCCAAGCATCTAACCTGCAGCTGCAGGCGACTACCGCCGCAAAGAACACCTCCTCCACGTCGGAACAGTCACAGAAGGGCGAAGAACGTAAGGACCGCATCGCACGGCTCCTTGCAGCGAAAGCAGCGAAACCACCAGCGGCGCCGAACCCGCCCAAACCCGCTCCAACAGCTCCGGAGAAACAGCAGCCGGAGACTTCGTCAGCAGCGCAGACGTCAACTGCTGCTCGAGGCAAGACGTGGGGCGAGAAAGAACGCTTGCTTCAACAGAAGATAGCTGCTCTGCAGAAGGCTCGAGAAGCCCGAAAGTCTGCAGAAGCCACAGCTGGCGCGAAGGCTGTACAAGGGGAGGATAGTAATAATGGGACTCCCAAACCCCAAGGAGTTATGACAGGGAGCCCCGCTCTGCCATCTATCCCGACAGGCCCTCGAGCACCCAACGGGCTTCAACGGCCGGCCAACTCCCAACCAGCTCTCTCCCAGCCTCGCCCCTCTCTCCCCGGCTTAGCCCTGACGGCGAACGTTCCACAGATCACTTCGAACCAGCGCAAGCGCCCAGTAGCATTAGACTTCGTCGACTATCCATCTGGGCCGAGCGTCGCCAAGCGACCCTTTGCCCAACCTCGCCAAGAGACCTCGCTCATTATTGATGTTAGTGACGAGTCTGATGACGGGGAGATGGAGATGGATATGGACATGGGCTCGCCGATCGAGGAGACAATGCCGGTTCAATCCGGCGGCATGTCCAGTCAACATGGACCAGTCATCCGTGACTTTCCGTCGCTCACAGATACCTCATCCAAACGCCAATTGTCGAGTCCTGCGCCTTCTGTAACACCGCCTGGGGGGCGAGTGAACCGGACAACGGAGCTGGATCTGAAAGAAAAAGCCATACAAGAGATGAGACGTAAGATCGCCCTTGCAGAGGCGAAGAGGAAGGTCAAGCAGTCTGCAGGTGGTTCGGTCACGCCAAATCGGTCAGAAACAGAGAACAAGGTGGGCGAAGGTCCTCGGCCGCCGTTGACCCAAACGACCGAATCCACAAGCAGTCAGGGTGGCTCGGAGAGGGGTTCTTCTGGACCTACACCGGAACCGTCGACAGCTAAACCGCCCGAGCCATCCGAGACACACCTGGACCCGCTTCAGCGAGCTCAACGCCGGGGCCGTATCATGAGCCTTGAAATTCCCCGAGTCGAGTCTTCCCTCTCAGAAAAGATGAAGCGGTTAAAGCAACTTCAAGACGAAGAAGAACGGCTCAAGGCCGAAATTGAGAGGAGCATCGCCGAGCAGAAGAAGCTCGCTGCAGAATTGCAACAGCTCGACACAGCTTCGCCTTCCACCGAGGCTGCGAGGCCAAACGGATCAGAGGCGGGGAATGGTGGAGGTCAACCATTCCAGTCGCAACCCCGAGAGACGTCGAGCGATCGGCAGGAAGATGAATCTTCCGTTTCGCAGACAGGAAGCGTGACAGCAAATGCTCAGACGCGCCGATCTTCGTTCGACCAATCCGTGTCTGGCGAAAAAACTGGCGATGGACTGAATGAAGGTCAAACACCGAGCAATCAGTCGGAAGAGCGGCCTGCTGCTCACGATGGCGACGGCTGTATTGGAGGCCGTGAGATGGGTAACTCCGCCGACCATCCACACGAAAGAACGACGGAGACAGAGGCATCTCCACCGAAGAGCGATGCGGTTGTCCAAGGAAATGCCGGGGGTTCGCCAATCCCTTCGTCAGAACCAACGCCAGCCGCAAACAATGCTGCTGCCTCTGATGTGCCCGAACAACTGGGCAGCCCGAATGCCGACGAGACCACACCGATGGAATTAGAGTCGCAATCGCCTAGCCCGCAGGCGGTGGAGCATGCCAGCAGTGCCAATGCGGAGTCTCCGGCACCATTGCCCGACCAAATATCAGGACCCGCGCAACCCCGAGAGGCAGCGCAAGAGATAGAGACCGAAGTCGCAGGAGAAGTACATGTCGTTTCTTCCCCTGCCACTGGGACCTCGGAGCTGACGGAGCAGCAGGTACAGGGTTACCCGGTGTCCAAACCCGAGAGCACGCTGAAACCATACCAAAGCCCGCTTCGCTATTTCCACGCATACCGGTTCCATCCAGAGTACCCAAAAGCAGTTGCCGGTGGCCTGAGGTCATTGACTTACAGCAACAGAATTGACCCCGACAAGGAGCTGTGCCCTTCCGAGCTTACTGGAGAACAGTGCCCAACCAATTGCGAGTATCAGCACTTCAGCTCCATCAGTGCTCCCGGTGAGTCTATCCGGACCATTACTAGGCTGCTAACATCAGTCCTTCAAACCCCCCCGTGGAAACTGACTTTTGGCACTTTGACCTTCCAGATGACCAAATCCTCCTGGAGCTCGGAAATTCCGACGACTTTACTGGCGACCAAAAGAGCGGGTTCATCCAAGGCCTGCGGGAGCTTCTCCAGAAGTTCAAGGCCGATAAGGTCAAGGACTTTGACACCATAGCGCGCGGAATCATTGAATTCCGTTCCAAGTTTCTCGGAGACAAGTCCAAGGTGCTCCGGTTGGAGGGTGTCACCATCTGATATAACCCCTATTCAGCTGGGGTTTTGAACTGGACAGTGGCAAGCCCTACGTCACCAGCCCAGTTCTGCGTGCCCACTCGACAGTAGATTTATTACCAGCTTCTTCATTCTTTCCCAAGTGCGAGTCCTCCAATTGCACGTTTGGCGTTCGGCGTTCGCTGGGACGGTCTCTGCCTTTTGCGTTGGGGCGTCTTGCACCATGGCCGCTGGTGCATGTTCGACTTTGGTCCAGCAGGGACGCAAGAGTCCCGTGGGACATCAGGATGAGTGTTGTAGGAATGCGATACCCAGCTTCGTCAAAGCTTGTAAGAGTCGGTCGAGGACGAAGAGGGAGGGGCGAGGGCCTGGCGAAGAAGCAAGAAGCATCCGATCAACGTTGGAAGAGTCTCGGCTACTTGAGAATAGCCGATGGAGCAAGGAACGGGCGACATGACATCCGTCAGCTGCTTCGCGGAACCGGAGAGATATGAGCCGGAGCATAATGCACCGTATGCCATCCCGTTGTGGTTCTACGAGATCGATGACCCAGTTGGTTATGACCGATAAACACTTAGTTCATGCTTGCGAATCAGCGTTGGCCTTCTTGCGTCTGCCTCGTGGCATCTGGAGCCGAGGGTTAGAAGAATGGTTGATACTTTGAAGCTCAACAATGATTGCCAGAGAAGGAAATGCCTACGCGAACTTCATGCAAGCTCTTTTTTTTTCTTTGCGAAAGGACATGGCGCGCAAAGCGCTTCGCCCTGCTGGGCTCGTTTATTTAACAACGGCTGCGGTACTAGGTCTAATTTCACCCAAATCCAAACATGCACCAAGATTTACAAGCAATATCATATCCTAATAGTCTAATCGTGGTGTGCCAGTTTTACAGTTTCGACTCGTTGCCCTTGGCAGCGGGCTGCTGGAGACGGACGAGCCCCTGGGTGGCGCAGTTAGCAAAGCTCTCTCTCTCCCCTCTCTCACTCTCTCTAGGCCAGGAAAAAAACACAAGGCAGCAAGGAAAAGGGAAAGAGCTCATACCTCTTGGACGCAGGTCGCGAGCAGCGTCCCGTCCTTGCTGAAGATCTTTTGCGTGACCACGCCCCTCCCGTCGCCGGCCCAGGGGCTCTCCATCTCGGTCAGCATCCACTCGTCGGCGCGGACGCGGCGTGGTTCGTGGAAGTAGATGGTGTGGTCGAGGCTGACCATCATGCCGATGACGGGGCGGCCGGCCATCTCGCGGGGGTCGTCGCCCATGCCCTCCCACTGGTGCACGGTGCGGATCTTGGCCTGCAGGTCGGCCGGCAGGCGGTCGTACTCCTCGGGCGGGAAGGGGAACCGCCAGAGCCGGTGGATGCGCGTGATGGTGCCGATGAAGTAGCTGTCGGACACGTAGGCGAGCGCCTCGAGCTGCGCCGCCACCCCGCCGCGGATCCGCCCCCGCGCCCGCACCCACTGCCGCGTCTTCTTGGACCCGGGCTTGTCGCCGCCGTCCGCCCCGCCGCCGACGATCTCGATCTTGGTCCCCTGGAACGGGCCCTGCGCTATCAGCTCCGGCTCGTCGGCGTAGTCGTCCGGGGGAGGCCGCAGCGGCTGGCCGTCCGGCCCGCGCGGCATCTCGCTCGCGTGGCTGACGGTGCGGACGCCCCCGTTGTCGTTGCTGCTGCTGCTGCTGCTGCTGGTGGTGGTGGGGGTGTCCCGAACAAAGGAGATGGTGGTGGTGAAGATGCAGCGGCCGCGCTGGCGGGCTTGGACGGTGCGGGTGGCGAAGGAGCGGCCGTCGCGGACCTGCTCGACGTGGAAGAGGATGGGCAGCTCGGAGGAGCCGGCCAGGAGGAAGTAGCAGTGGCAGGAGTGGACGAGGAAATCCGGCGCGACGGTGCGCTGCGCCGCGGCCAGGCACATGGCGATGACGGCGCCGCCGTAGATGCCGCGGGCCCCCGGGGGGTGCCAGGGCTGGCGGGCGTTGGTGAAGATGTTCTGTAGTTACAGGTTGTCAGACTGAGCGAGGGACATGCAAAAGGTACTACCAATCAAGAAATTGCAATAGGAAAGAAGAAAGAAAAAAAAGGAGGGGGGGGGGGGGAAGAGGGGGAGGAACCAGGGACTCCGGATGAGCCCGCTCCCCCACAAGAGTAAAGGGGACTCCATGAAGAGATGGCAATGTACGCCAGACAGAGCAGCACTGCATCGGTGGTTGCCGTGCAATGCGATGCAATTCATGCACGTCTGTAACAGCACATGGCGCAGTGCGTATGCACAAGGTGTATAGCTGCGTGGGCAGATGTCAAACTTACAGGACCCAGGACGGCCAGCTCGATCACCTCCAAGGCATTTTCGATCTGCGCCTTGTCGGGGTCCTCAGGAGGCGGCCGGAGCAATGTTGGACGGTCAGCCATCGTTAGTGTGAAGTGAAGCCCGAAGCCCGATGTGGCCGGCCGATTGCAAGTCGGGCGGCGCTTAGTGGCCCTTACGACGAAAGCAGCAGTTCCCGTCTATCCTGCGATCCTGAAGTGAGACGAAGCGACAGCAGCAGGACGGCCCGACCGAGTCGTCGTCGATGTCTCCGATGTGCAAAAAGAGGTTAGCGGCTGAGATGCGAAGGGCACTGCGCTCGCCACGCTAATTGTTTGGTTAAACCACGTGTATTCCGTGCTCCAGAAAGGCGCCCTGAGTTTTTTTCGTTTCTTTTTCTTTCTCTTTTTCTTTGTTTTGTATTTTGTCGACGCAATTCGCATGAATGTACGGATTCGAGGCCGAGATATCTATGGATCCTTGCGATTGATGCCATGTGGTACAGGGGCTACAAAGCCCCACGCTCAGTTGCCGAGGTCTATCGGCACCGATGAGTTAGTTGTCACTGATCGGAGCCAAGGAGGCCAAGAAGCGGGCCTAATGTCCCGAATTCCGAACCATAACTAATCCGCTGTGTAGACACGAGCTGCATGGGCGCAATGCAGTTGGGACTTTGGTACCTCATATTAATCATTCTTCAGAGCAGTGTCAATATTGCAATCCTTTCATCGTTTAATGGCGGCATGCACCCATAAAGAACCTGCCAACCTCACGACTACCTGTATGCAACTCTTAAAAATAATTAAGGAAAAAAATTGCTCGTATACCTGATTGGTGAGCGTGAGGCGTAATTACTGCGTAACGTATGGCGCACCAAAACCCCACAGGTCACGGCAAACACGCTGCCGTGCTCTTTCCCCCTCTGCACCCCTCCGACGTCTTTCCCTGTGTCAGAATACCTATGGCCTACTTAAGGTGCAATTGCTGGTGGGCAATTGCGGCGTCGCTTTTGCTTTCGACACCCTGACTTGGACTTCGACATAGAAACGGTCTGCCAAGTTGCGCCAACACTTCCGAAAATGTATGTAAACTCTCCCAGCTCAGTAAGGGCTTCGCTAGGCTGTCATGTCCATTCTGATGTGTTTAATTAACGAAAGGCATCGACGCATGTTTGATTTCCAGGGCATAAACTAATACCTACTCTTATCTTCTGCCTTCTAGACGCTGAATACCCTCACTTCCGGAAAGCTAAGATAACCTACCAATGACAAGGGCCTAAACAATAGGACATTCAGGAAGATGGGACCTTGGCCTTCCCGACTGGTAATGATCATTTCATTCTCCTGCGAGGGCGGCTTCTTCTCATTTTCCTTTTCCTCTCTCCACCGTCTCCTACCGACAACATCATGTCAACAACAACCCCCCTGTTAGTTACCACGCCTTGTCCGTCTTTCCATAGCCAACAAAACACGGGCACGGCCCAGGAAAGGTCGATAGAAAAACAAGAGAAATACAAGGAAAACCGCCCCTCTCTCTTTGATCAGAGCAACTCAGCCGTGAGAGGGCTGGTTCCGCCCACCGTGGGGCGCCCTGTGCTGGTCCCTCCGCTCCTTGCCGCCGGCGCGGCTGTACTTCTGCCCGATGTCCTCGGGGAGCTCGCCCCCGGCCGCGCTGACCACCTCTCCGAGAGAGGTGGCCCCCAGCTTGCTGTCGTTGAGGCCGGCCCCGGCCGCGCTTCCTTCTGCTGCTCCCTTCCGGCGCCCCCCTTCGCCGGCCGAGATCACGTTCGGCTTGGCGGCGTCTGCGGGGACTGCGAGTGGGACGGGAGGGGTAAGTAATTAAGGGACGGCATGACAACAGCATAATTACGGGTGGTAATCAAAAAGCGTGGGGCTTCTGGAGAGAGAGAGAGAGAAAGGGTATGGAGGTAATGGAGCGGAAAGGGTTACAAACTCTTGGTGCCCTCCTTAGCCATATCAAAGAGGTTTCCTCCTTGTGGGTGAGCGTCAGACATGGTAGGCGAGCCAATAGCTATTTTGCTGAAGCAGCTTTTCTGTGCGTGTATTAATTACTGAAGGGAAACAAAGAGGCCGTTGCGAGTTGGTCTGGGATTGTTAATTACCTATAATTAAATTGGCAAGATTGTCCCGCCGCTACGTCATCGAACGCTCCGAGGACACTGAACGCTTTGCCATGACGTCTATGTTCGAGGTGTACATGCGTACACTCGTCTATTATTATTCACTGAAATAGAGATTTTGAATGTAGAAGTAGAACCCAGCTGTGAATGATGGAGGGGAAAGGGGGGTTAATTAGATCCCAAGTAATAATTATTAGATCATTTGCCGTCGTTTTGTTCAGTTGCAAGAGAGGTGGTCACACCGTACCCAACCTACCTTCGTCATGCGCACTTGATGTTTCTCATGTTTTAGTCCATTGCTTGAGTATTACTGCTTCTAGTCGCGCTGCTCGTAATCCCGCCACCTCTGATTGCGATTTTCTTTAGGACACACCGGTGACTGTGTTCGACCTCACTCCTTACGGTCCATCTCCCAGTATCGGATCCCGCAACCTGGGTTGAATCTCTGCTCCTCTGGATCTCTCCGCGGAGGGCTATATGTCTCCCTCTGATGCTACGGCAGGTATTCAAAAGCAGCGGGCGCATGAAGGGGATGGAGGCGGCGCTGATGATAACAGCGGATTCGGCGGCGGCCCAGATGATCAAGTCTGTAGAAACGTCTTGGGAGAGTCAGCTCGTACTTTTGAAAGCCCCATGGGCGAGGACGAGTGTCATGGACATGACACACAGGTGAAGTCTGATTTCGGTTTTCCTGCCATTGGCAGGAAGGTTGTCTTGATAACCCCTGCGATGCCAGCCCTAGCACGATGCGATATCCGCTATTAGCGCGCGATCCGAAATGCGGGTGTATGGTCACCCATCCTGCACCGTACAGGACTCCTAAACTCATCGCGATGCCGACGCCAATCTTCTCGGCTGTTTGAATCCTCATGGGCCAAATGAGAACCCAGGGGAATATAGCGAGGACAAAGTCCATCGCGGCGGACCAAGCTGCTCCAAGATTAATAAAGCAGGAAGTCAGCTCAGCCGTCCACCAATCGACAGTGGGTATTAGATTTTGCGACGGATCGGAATGATGCCGAGGGTTAAGGATGGTTAAGGACATACAGCCTGCAAAAATCGAATAAGCAGTGTAGACGGCTCGTGGCCAGCACGAGCCGTCGAGCTCAACGTCCCACAATTTCTCGGTCGGCCGACACTGGGCGAGGAGCAGGGCCGAGCACGACCACATGGCCATATTGACGCTCACGATGACACTCCACAGGAAGACTCTGTGCCACCGTTCAATGGCAAAGCGGAGCAGGGTGACGGCGAACGAGGTCTTGCTGACGGCGACGGCCAAGATGGCGAAGAACTCGGCAATGAAGAGCAGTCGTCCGGCCACGATGGAGTCATCCAACGACACGGAATCCAGATGTCGGCCGACTCCCCATCTCGTCGAGGCGATTGTGAGGGCAACGTACAGGGCAAGGAGCATCTGGCAGTGGAGCGCCTCCATCAGCGATAACCCGCGGTGGATCCGGGAACCAGCTGCCGATGTAAAATAGTTAGTCCAAAGGATGGGGCCAACATACCCAAGAAAATATCAAGATGTAATCGTCCCAACCAATGACCTTGTTGTATCTCCTCTTACACCAGAAGCGGAGCGCCATAAACAGCAATGACATTGCTGCCATAACCGACATGCATGAGACCAGTTTCCGGGTGTTGGATTCAGTATTATTAGTAGTGGCCATCGACGGAGACTTTGGCTGGTCGCAGGTTGGCGTGGCCAAATCGGGTTATTTCTGAGCCCTTCCCGGCTCTCGGACGATCAGCGAGAGCCGTACTTGACTGTTGGGAGGCCGACCGTCGCGTCGCCGATAACGTGTTGCTCGATCGCTCGCCGAGGTCGTCGCCCTCGGTATATGGGGCTTCGGGGCAGTATGCCGAAGAGGAATGCGGAGCATCACGCGCTGGTTGGTTGTCTCTGGAGAAAGCACCCATTTGCCCCGGGGCCGTTTGGAGCGGAATGATAATGGTCGCGTCATGGGTGCGGAAAGGTCAGCCAAATTTCAGATGGTAAGATGGATCCGAGACAATTCGTGATCTATCATCCAATCAAGCAAGTAATAGTCTGTGCTTTTTTAGGCGAACACCTTCACCAACCTGAGCTCGCCACATCGTCAGGGCATCAGGACCCAAGTCGCAAACTTGCATTTAAGCAGTGCGCAAAAACGACGCCGGGGTTTGGCAGTCGAGTTCTAATAATTAATTATGATGGTAATAGACTCTTCACTGGGGTTGCGAGGTTACATTGGATGTAGTGGGTTGTCGTGATTGCGATTGGCATGGGCAAAATCGATGTAGAGAGGCCTACTACTCCGTTAGCCACACTGATACCTTCGCCTTTCCATTGGCAGATGACGCCGCGGGACAATGCCTGTTTCATCGTTGACTGGATGGAGATGTGCCTGGTTGGCCGCGTCAGAACCATCGTGCCCGATGTTGTCGAGCTTCGCTGGTGAGGCCGAGACGATGGCTACCTAAGGAAATAAATAATTAAATACTCCGTAATTAACGCGGCAATGCGAGGAGGCATTTATCAGATAGAGGTCAGAGAATCATATTCCGTGGCCCCCCCCCAAGTTCTCTGCCCAGCGTTTGGATATCTGGACGACTCACCGACCTGTACCAGGAGTTGATCCGAATCGCGTTCTGGCTGCCTGCCTCGGGGAAACCGCCCGATCAGCGTCTTCTCTTCAGTTCAACATGGTCCCTACTGCCAAGCGATTCAAGCCCAAAGCCCAGAGATATGAGGAGACGACTGCCATGTTCCCCTCCCTCCACGAGGATGTCATGAACGCGCTTGCTGAGTGCTCGATTGTCCCCGAGCCGTGGTTCAATAATAACGAGATCGACGGGACCATGATGGAGGACTACTCAACATTCGTCATGGGTCGATTCGACTGTCGCAACCAAAAATGCCCTCAACGCGGTTGGAGTAGCAAGAAGATTGCCATCTGCATCCGGCGGTTTCCAAACTCCGGATACAATGCGACCATTTACAAGCAGCGTTGCAAGTCCTGCGACAGGCTGGGCGTGCTTCGGCTCAACGACAACTCATACGTTGAGAGAGTCGCGTACCGGCTGAAGAAGTGGGCCGGCGTTCCCATGGAGATGCCATTGTATCGTGGGATATTGGGTGGCCCCCCGCACATGTTTGAGCTTTGCGAAGGGTGCAAAGCGGGACGCTGCCAGGGATAATTAATTAGCTGCCAGATGTTACGACTTGGTTCGCGGTTTGGGTTCAGTGCACGGATTCTGATCAGGTCGACCCTCGGCAGTAATGAGGGCTGTGGCTCATGAGCCATTCAGGGATTTGTCACAGATCGAGCTGGCGAATGTCTGATGTATGTACAGTGATTCCCAAGGCGTCGGTTAGCTCCCTGAAATTGCAAAGGTAGATATGTCGGCAGCCGGATACAACGGTTTCCCCGCCACACCTTGCCCGCTTCATCAGATCGATCGCATGGGCAAATGCTTAAGTTACACTAGCTTAGGTATCTGCGTTTCGATGTCAACGAGAAGGTGTCAATCAGACTAGTCGTAGAGCTTTGCCCCTGGTGCAGCTATCTAATCATTCCTTCCTTGGGCATGGCTTGATGGATAATTATGCTCATCGCGGGGAAACAAATGCACAGTGCAAATAAGGGAGCTGGTGAACCACGGGCATTTGAGGCACAAATCGGCAGCCCAAGTAAAATACTAACAAAAATATCCTGTCGTATTCATCTCCTTCCTGAAGAGGAGGGAAATATTGTAAAGCACGAAACAGAGAGGGAGAGAAAGTGAAAGATAAGAGAAGGGGAAGGGTTTGTGACTGCCTTTGCGAACAGTTCCCGAACAGTTGGCATCACAACCCATGGCCGATGTCTTCTATAATAGGTACAGTACACACGTGTACGGATTACTTCGTACGGATTAGTAGGTCTGTTAATGTTCCTGGCCAGAAGCACGGTCCTGTGTCCGCCATACCGTGTCTGGCCTGTTTCAGGCCCCGCTCGCTTGCTCTCAGGAACCAACGGGCGACTTGCCAAACCACGTGAATGGCCGATTCGCGTCGGTTGGGGCCGTTGTCCCTACAAGTAAGGATCTGGAACGCCAGATGCCAACGTCATTTCTCCAGACCCCAGCCCGGCAGGGAACATATCGGTCTTGAGCACAACATCCCCACTCTACCCACTCGTCTTGCCTCCACAACGCTGCTTCGACCCCTCTCCGAAGTCCCTACCACTCCACGCCAACCGCGCGCGGGATTGCACTTGGGCATTCTCTTTTCATTTCATTTTTTTTCTCCAACAGATTGCGCTCCTTGAAACTACGACCAGACTTGGATCCGATTCAATACCCGAGCCCAGCCGCTCGGCGACGATTGCTGGTCCGAGGTGGTTCGTTGTCTGACCATGCCTGACGCGGGGGAGAGGTAGGCAGCTCTAACCACTCGGATCTTAGCTCTCCGACAGCAGCCAGTGGTGTGAGCTACTCCGACAAGATGTTGTTTCCGAGACTCTCGATTCTGCCTCGCGCAGGTCGCAGAAAGACGTTGTTGTTGTTGTTGTTGTTGTTGTTCTTGAACCTCTGGCTAACACGGCCCTTTTGCGCCCAGCTCCCATCGACGAACTAAATCATCCACGTTGTCTCTGTTGAGGCGAAAGGGCACCGAGGACGCCATGTCTTCATCCGACAGTGCCAGGCCCGGCGGTGCGGGCGCAAGCACGACGGCACCAGGAACTAGCGCGCCACAAACAACTTCCGACGCTGTTGCACATCAACAATCGAACAAGAGCCACAGCTCGAAGCTTTCTGTTTCTGGAGCTTCCATCGGCCGAGTACCCTCGAACACCCCCTCGATAGCCGGTGGAAGATCTCTCAATCCGAATGACAGAGGGACCTCGCTCGAATCATCCGTCAGGAAATTCCGCATCGTCGAGGCGTTACGTAACGGCGACACGGCATTCATCTCCAAGGCCATCCGCGAAAGCGCCGACAACGGTCATCGCATGAGCACCTCCTCATTCACCACCCAGTCAGGACCTCTCGAAGATACCACAATACTCCATTTGGCAATCCAGTGCGCTGAACAACCTGTCGTCGAGTACGTCCTGTCCGACGGCGCCGGCTCGCTCGATATCAATGCGCGGGATAAGGATGGCAACACGCCCCTCCATCTGGCGGCGGCCCAGGGCAGGACGCAGGTCGTGAGACTGCTTCTAGAGAACAAAGACATCAACGACGCTATCGCCAACCATCAGGGCCGTCTCCCCATTGACCTTGCCCGAAATCCCGACATCTTTCAACAGCTGCAACTTTCGAGGTCTTTGTTCGCCGAAAACAAGGTTCGGCAGGTGCAGGATCTCATCCTCCACGGCGAACTCAAGGTCTTGGAGCAGGTATTGGAGGAACCGCGCTTCAAGACGGTCCTGGATATCAACAGCCCCGAGTTTGCATCGGAACCGACTACGGTGCAAACGGGCGGAACGCTGCTGCATGAGGCGGCACGTCGCAAGAACAGCCGGCTGATCCAGGTCTTGCTCCTACACGGCGCCGACCCGTTCCGCCGGGATCGCAAGGGCAAGTTGCCGCAAGACGTGACAAAGGACGAGATCACACGGGCAATGTTGAAGAAGTCGCCGGCTGCTGTGGCGGCCCAGAGGGGCATCCAGGAGAAGGCCGTCTTGGGTTCTACGGCGCAAGGTGCGGCCTCGGCGACGCCCGGCGACCCACTTGCCGGGCGCGAGGCGCGGGAGATGAAAGGATACCTCAAGAAGTGGACAAACTATCGCAAAGGGTACCAGTTGCGGTGGTTCGTCCTGGAGGATGGCGTTCTCAGTTACTACAAGCACCAGGATGACGCCGGCTCGGCCTGTCGCGGCGCCATCAACATGCGCATAGCCAAGCTGCACATGAGCCCCGACGAGAAGACCAAATTTGAGATCCACGGCAAGTCTTCCGTTAAATACATTCTCAAGGCAAACCACGAGGTCGAAGCCAAGCGCTGGTTTTGGGCCCTTAACAACTCGATCCAGTGGACCAAGGATCAAGCCAAGGAGGAGGAACGACAGCGGGCTCGCAACGCTGAGTTGCTGAAGCAAGCGAAGGCCGAGCACTCCCATTTGGCCGAAACGCCAAGCGAGAACGCTAGCGTTGCTGAAACGTCGCGCAGCAGCGTACAGCTCACGCGGATGCACTCCTCCGCTCGTGCGTCTAGCAAGAGCGGGGTCCAGGCTAGCGGTAGCAACGATGACGATGACCCCGGCGACGCCGCTACGGAGGCAGAAAAGACGGATCGCAACGGCGGCGGAACGGTTGCAGAGGACGACGCCGACGACGACGAGTATGGCGAGGGGTCGAGCGGACAGGATGCCCCCCGGGCGAGCAAGGACGCCTTCACCATCACGGCTCAGTCAGCCAAGCTGCAGCTTGAGTCCATGGCTAATGTCACCTCTGCCCTGCTTCTTGAGTCTTCCAAGAACCCGGCACTCACCTTGTCTGATCCCAAGACGTCACAAGCTTTGGCGACCTACGACGCCGCCATCCGCTCGCTCACCGGCCTCATCGGGGACCTACTCCGCATCTCCAAAGACCGCGACGCATACTGGCAGTACCGCCTCGACCGGGAGTCTGAGATGAGGCGCATGTGGGAGGAGAGTATGGCGCAGGTCGCCAAGGAACAAGAAGAGCTCGAGGCCCGTGTCGGCGAGGCCGAGTTAAAGCGGAGGATGACGAAGCGCATTCTTAAGGAGGTCGTCGAGAACGGCATCCTCGAGGGCGGCCAAGTCCCCGCTTCGGCAGGTCAGGCCGCTGAAGCGGCACTTCAGGAGGGGGCTGACACCGAGGCCCCAGCCGATGGCGTGAGTGCGAAGTCGCCTCCCACCAACCTGACAAGGCGGCAGACTGTGATGACCCAGATGGCGGTCATCTCGGACTCGGAGTCCGACGAAGAAGAGTTCTTCGACGCGGTGGATGCCGGTGAAGTCGAAGTCTCGCAGTTTCCGCCCTCGGAGGTCACTACCTCCCAGGAGAAGCAGCAGCTAGTCATCTCGGACGCATGTGATATCAGCAGCTCATTCAAGGGATATGAGAACGGGATCCGTACGCGGTTGAAGTTGGACGCGGATAACCGGCCAAAGATCTCGCTCTGGGTAGGTTCCAGCGGACATTCTGATGGAGGATATCGTTTGCTCATCCAAGTCATAGGGCATCCTCAAGTCCATGGTCGGGAAGGACATGACGAAGATGACGCTGCCCGTCTCATTCAACGAACCCACATCTCTCCTCTACCGCTGTGGCGAGGACATGGAGTATTCAGATCTCCTAGATCTTGCGGCCGATCGGGCGGACTCAATCGAACGGCTACTGTACGTTGCCGCTTTCGCTGCCAGCGAGTACGCGTCTACCATTGGTCGGGTCGCCAAGCCGTTCAACCCGCTGCTTGGCGAGACGTTCGAGTACGTCAGGCCAGACAAGAACTACCGCTTCTTCATCGAGCAGGTCAGTCACCACCCGCCAATCGGTGCCGCCTGGGCCGAGTCGCCGAAGTGGACCTATTACGGCGAGTCGGCCGTCAAATCCAAGTTCTACGGCCGCTCCTTCGACATCAACCCCCTCGGCACCTGGTTCCTCAGGCTGCGGCCCACCCACGGCGGCAAGGAAGACTTTTACACCTGGAAAAAGGTCACTTCCTCGGTCGTCGGCATCATCACGGGTAACCCGGTTGTCGACAACTACGGCCCGATGGAGATCAAGAACTGGACTACGGGCGAGGTCTGCCACCTCGATTTCAAGCCCCGCGGCTGGAAGGCCTCGAGCGCGTACGGCATCACGGGCAAGGTCCTCGACGCCAGTGGCCGCGTGCGCTTCAGCATCGGTGGGCGCTGGAACTCGAAGCTCTACGCTCGCTATACCCCGGGCTACGAGGCGACCATCGACGACGCGGCGGCGGCGGCGGCCGACAAAGACAGCTCCGCTGGTAAGGGCGACAGCATCACCGATCCCAACAAAGCCTTCCTCATCTGGCAGGCCAACCCCCGCCCGGAGGGCATCCCGTTCAACCTCACCCCGTTCGTTCTGACCTTCAACCACATCGACGACCAGCTCCGCCCCTGGCTCGCGCCGACCGACTCGCGCTTCCGACCGGACCAGCGGGCGATGGAGGAGGGCGAGTACGACTTTGCCGCGGCGGAGAAGAACCGGCTCGAGGAGGCGCAGCGCGCGAGGAGAAGGGCCCGGGAGGCGAAGGGGGAGGAGTTCGTCCCGGCTTGGTTCTACAAGGCCAAGTGCGAGATCACGGGGGAGACGTACTGGCAGTTCAATGGCGAGTATTGGAAAGTGAGGGAAAGGGCTGGGCCGGGGAGGGAGGGGGTTTGGCAGGGTTTGGAGCCGATTTTCTGAACAAAATAAAAAAAATAAGGTGCGGAGGGGATGGACGGGCCTGGGTGCGAAACCTGTTAATAAGTCGCAAGGCGGAGGTTTCGCGGCTACTGCTATTGTTGTCGGTTGCCTGTTGCTTCTCGTTCCCGTAGCGACATGTTGTTTGGGGGGGATCGTGAGACGCAGTAATTAGACAGTAGACGTGCTTTGTTTCTGATTAAATAGATTGCTTCGTATACATTAATTAGTAGATTTGAAGGGTTAGCTAGGTCTTGTAAGTCCCCTTCTTGTCAACCAGTAATTAAATAATTACCCCCTCCAGTCCCGCCGCCGCATTCGTATTTTGTGTGAAACACTGTCTTCCCCAATGATTCATTCCTAAGAGAGCGTGGTAGCTAAACTGCTACGTTCCCAGGTACTCCGCGGGGCTGCCGTGTACGTATGTATGCACATACATGCGTGGAGCGCCCGCCCAAAGAAAAAGAGCCGCCTGGCACGCTCCCTTGGCACCTTAATCATTGTACAAAGCCTTGCTCTCTGCGACAGGCCAGCTAAGACATGCTAATTAGCCAATATCAGAGTATCCCGGTCAATAAGGAAAGATATTTATTGTCTGTGGACATTATGAGACGTCGAGTTGGACATAAAGAGTGAGGATAGGTAACTATGGATTGCGGAGATTGTAATTAATATTTAGGGGTAGAAGAGTTGTTGTCCCTCACAACGGAATGGAAGCCTTGCGTAGTAGGTATATATGTACATACATACATACGAGCCCTCTGACTTTGGAGCGTTTTGTCATGGCGGTTAGCTTGTTAGCATTCTGCAGCTTAATTAAAGGGGACTTGGTGGGAGGCCCGTTATTATTCCAGGGGAAGGCTTGGAATGGTATTTCGTGTGTCTCTTTAGCAACCATTACAGCAGATCATATGGCTGGCCATGATCAAATGATGCCGTCTGGTGACGCCAAAGGCACGGAGCTCTGGAATGATGTCCCATGACTGCTGTTTGCTGTCCAGAAGGGTAATAGGGTGTTTTCAAAAGTGACAACGGGGAGCCATTCAATCCTGTTGGTCTTGGCCCGAGTTGCTCAAGCTTCGGGACTCCAGGCCTTCTCCTCCTCCGATAGGCTGCTGCATGGTGCGTTCATCGGAAGATTGACCGGTTACGACGCTCGTGTATCAACCTTGTATGCAAATCGCATCGTTCGGAAGCGGTTATCCGTATACCTACGGAGTACCTACATACATCCTCACACCGAGTTCGGACCTGCATATCCGGTCATACGACATCCCCCATTCGGAGGGAGTGCCGATGTATAATTACGGATGTAAGTATGTGCATACGTCGGAGCTGGTCTTGCTGCCTTGCTGCCCGCCTTGTCCTTAGCGGGATCCGGATGCCTTCGCCCCCGATTGGTTGCCCGGCCTTTGGGAGTAGCATTCCCTACCTAAATGGTGCCGTCAACCGCCACATGCTAAGCATTATCTGGAGTGGGAGCCGAGCACCTCGTCTCTAGCCCGTATTCTGTCGCCGGCGAGCGATTCTTGATTCTAATTAATTATTACTTGCCAGGTAAGCGAGTCAGTCAGGGCAGCACAGAAAGTCTCCTTTCCCAGCGGGAAGTTTGCTGCATCTTGTCGGAAGTAACCGGGGAGCACAAGGAAGTGTAATTAGTGAAATCGAGGTGCAACATGTTGCCTCGGACTCGAGACGGTATGAGCGCATGCCGCTGTTACACCGGGCGGATGGTGACACTCGTCCGGGAAGGCTTAAGGACTAATTAGACGAAAAAAAAAAAAAATAGGAGTGGCTGGCGTTGAACGCCTGCTGTTGCCTTTTTGTCTCGGGTATTATTCCCGCGCATGCACCTGATTATTACCTGAGGTAGGCAGTTGAGGCTGGGGTTGGGTGTACGGAGTACCTAACCCGCACTTTCAACAAATAGTTATTTCATAATCTGTAATTACGCATGAAATGCACGACCCCGGTGTGGGGTATCGTCTCTCGTTCATAATCGGATATTGGAAAGCCGATCCCTGTACCTCCAGCCTTGCGGTCGGGCCTTAGCCGCAGGAAGTGCTAATAAGGCGACTACATCCCCCACGGGATGGAGGGTGGTATCACAGGGCTGCCTTGGCTGGTCGTCCATCTCAGCCTTACCGTGCCGCTCGCTGTGGGAGCCTCGGCGGTTGCTCACCGAAGGCTGAATGAAATCTTGCCGAATATAGTATACACTAATCTTCAGCGGCAGCCTGGACCAACACTGCTACGATTAAGTACTTCGCCTTGGCTGTCCAGCTAGCCATGTGACGCCAGTCAAGGTTGCTTTGCTGCCAGTATAATCAATAAGTTCAGGAGATTACCTTAGTTATTATATCCGCGCCTTCCACGCGATTGTCGTCTGTCGGATTTCGATGGAGGAGGAAGAATGAAGAGGCTGACCAGGGCCACCCTGCAGGAAGATGTGGGCGGCTGCAACCCTGGTGGGGCCGGGAACCCTAGTAGGGCCCGGTCCACCACATCGTCCAAGGCGCAGCCACAAAAGAGTGCGGTGACCTTGTTGCTGTCGTCGAAGAGGGTTAGGGCTGGAAGCGAGTTGAATCACCCTCGATGGTCCGCGCCATGGTTTCAGTAATTACTACTTAATTAGATGCCAACACGTAGTCCGTTACAGTACATTCCTTTACACGATCGCAGCACTATACCGAGAAGCGAGGGATCTTCCGGTTGCTACCTGGGATGAACCGAGAATGTCCGTACCGCTGAAGGTCGATGAACAACTGGGTTCCAGGTCGGTCGCGTATTTACTAGAGAATATTTAAGGTAATTACCGAGTAGAAGCGGAGGCGTCCGGAGCTTTCTGCTCCCGCCTCATGAATGAAGTCCCGTGATTCAAGTGAGACGGCCTGGCCCTAGGATGACGGCATTTTCCAGCCTGCCAAAAGAGCAGAAACACGACAATCAGACGGGACAAGAGAAGGGTGTCTATGAAAGTGTGGCAGAAGCCCAAGATTTCCCAAGGGAGCAAGCTCGCACGGAAGCGATAGAACTACACTTGCATGAGTAGTACACTGGCCAGTGACACCCAAACCATTAAATGACGGGTAAGGAGTTCCCAGCTCAGTCCAGCCGCTTCCAACTTCGTGTTCCTTTCTGGGTGCCTCACAGTTGAAACTCACACGATAGGTGCAGAAGTCCAATCGTGGTGTGCAAGTTTCTCTGGAGCTCCTCGCTCCAACAAATCAAGAACACATCAAGTGGTTGGCCAACGGAAGACCTCGCGGCTAAGTGACACGGTATGACGTCCCAATCAGCAACTATCAGGTTCTGACAAGTGTCCAGCTCCAAGCAGAATTAGTGCTTGGACACTGCTTCTGCAGCTGCCTCAACAGGAACTGCTCTCTTTCCGATTAGCTACTTGATCTGTCGTCCGGGATCTCCGTATCCATCTTGTTGCCTTCAAATTTGATCGAGAAGGTGGACCTTTCTGCCCGACAGACGAGCATCCCACAAAGCCTCCACTGAGAACCCAAATCATTTACAAAACTAGACCACAAAATTCCTGATTAGCTGCTTCGCAAGAAGCTATGGGGCATATCAATAGTACCTAAGTGGGGATCCTTTGACGTGGAAGGTTTTCGGGGCTGGTCGAATATGCTTCTTTGGGAGGAGTTGGGCAGATGTGCATGTCCAGCATGAATGAGGGTCAGGTTTGAGGGGCCTGAGAGTATTCCTAGCAAACGAATGCGGCCTGCTGCATGACGAGAATGGCCAGAGGTGGCAGAAAAGCATCAAGAAGCGGTGTAGTGTGTTCACCCATCCGGTACTAGACCCGATTGAGTCGGACTTGCGGTGTGGAGTTGTTCGAGGCGAAAAGAAACACAGAAATCGCCATGATCTGGTGATTGCTATGTCATCTGTACATACAATTTGCCTTAGAGTCTGACATGGCTCTACACAAGTGTTGAACGCAGGTATTTTCTCCTCCCGACACAGGTCCCGAAACATAACTGCATCCGCATATCATACGCAGTCAGCCAGGGGTGCGAAAGGCAATCGTTTCACCTTCCTTCCGATATCAGTTTTCACATTCTACAGGCACAAACAAAGGAGAAAAAAGTTTGTAACGCCAGGGGGAGAAGAGAAGGTGGGGCGGTGGTTAAGGTCCCCAACATCTAGATTGAGGGAACTTTGATGGCCCAACAGGGACGAGGCTAGTTCGGGTAACCACGCGGGTGTTGGTGATAGAGAAGGATACCTGCGTTTACAAACAAGCCCAACCAGTCGCATGCCTAACTACCGACCTACGGGCAAACAATCACTGCAGCTGTCTACTTGTAGGTAGATCACAGCGCCTCGTTCCTTTCAGCTTGGGGCCCAAAATAGAACGGTAAACAAGGCACAGATCCGCATGGTGGCCGGGGGCAAAGGGTAGCAGAACTCTGCGAGACAAGGCACTATAACTAGAAGAGGCTGCCGAACAATAAAGGCGAGGCATACAATAGGCCGTATACAGGGCTGAACCGCTGAGCAGTTTGTTATCTTGCATGCTGCCATGTGTGTATGTACATCAAGGAAACAAACCTCGGTGTGTGAACGCGCTCCAGCTCGTGACTGTTTTGAGAAGGGTCCTGCGCGCCGGCGGCAGTTCGGTGAACAGCCCCGTTGAACTGTTTGGTCAGACAGCCGTCGGTGTTCATATATATGGTAGGACCTGGTAAACAATTGCTTTATCCATCAGCAGGGCAGCCTCTTTCGCCAGGTCAACCAAGTCTTCAATGACGACTCCTCTCTCTCTCCAGTCCTCTGAGCATTGAGCAACAGAGCTTGTGCCTGCAAATAGCAGCAGGCAGCAGGCAGCAGGCAGCAGGCAGCAGGCAGCTCATGACTCACCATGCCATATTGACCTTGGAACCCTTGAGTTAGCTGGACCTTCCTCTGCAAAAATTGCAAGGCGCGGAGGGCACCATCCATTATCGCCTATTCGGTGCCCCCGGGAAACCCAATCCATGTTGCCACAATCGCTGGCCATGCAGAAACCGTCCAATTAGGTTATTGACAGGCCGTCTGCCTTCGGGATCGCCGCCAGCCTGCCATCGGCCTGGAATGGAAGCATTGGTCGAGGGTTCCCTTTTTGTTCGCCTTCACACTCTCAAGCCGCCCCATGGGCGAGAAGAAAGCAATAAGGGAAATCTGGTGGAGAAGGGAGCGCTAGCAACGCTCTTTGAACGATAGACCTCCGAATGCCTGTTCGTCTAACGCTTGACCGCCTCGAGTGGGAAGACTCCAAGTCCCGGCTCAGGTTAACCACTCTCTCCCTTGCTAAGGTATCGATAAACGCTTTTACCACTTCCTAGAGCTCCCCGGAAAAGGTGACTTTGCCTCCCGTCGCCGGGCCGAAAGGCCGTTTGTGTGTGGCGTCGAGTGTTCTGGTCTGCGAGCGCTAATTGGGAACATCGTTTCTCCAGGAGGCGAGCCGGAGATGGTCTTGCAGCTGAACTTAAAATCTCCAAAAAACCAGAAAGAGTTGAAGCAATTAAGCAAATAAATGTGGCGATCTACTAGTACTCCGGCTCTGGCTTGGCTGGTTGATGAATCGGTGGCCATTGTTTTTTTTTTTTTTTTTTTTTTTTTTTTTTTTGGGGGGGGGGGGGGGAGGGGGGGAAGCAATTCAATTTTAAAAAGGACTTGTCAGACCAAATTTTGTCGCCATAATTAGCGCTGAAATGAACTTAGAGGGGGCAAAAAATACCACCTATCACTGACCAAAGTGGTCGTCTCTCATTGACGAAGATTGATACCTGGCTGGATCGTCACCTGCACCACAATCAAGGTACCTGAGCAACGCGCACACGCATAAACACCACAGTGTCTTCGACCATGTTAACGGTCTCGATCACCAGAGAAGAGACAAACGAGCTGAACAGCGTCCGCAGCTGGAAACACCCTGGTGCCTGTGTTCTTGGGAGCAGGCTCTTGCGGTGCACAAAGGTTGCGGGCCTGTGCATTGGAGCGTCCGTCCAAATTCCTGGAGAGCTCTTCTTTCTCAACGAGCCCTCCGCCCAGCCTCACCAGCCCAGCTTCATTGAATGTAGATCCAAGATAGGGGCATTGAGTCCTCCGGTCGCACGCAATGTTCTGCCCATCAACTCTGGGAAAGTAATCAGTTCACTACTCCGCAGAGCCCCGGCCGGGCAGAGCAGAAACGACCATGGTTGTTAGGCCAGATGGATTTTGCAGCATTCATTAATTCTCATCCTGCTTAATTCTCTAGGGTTGCGTAGAGTCACAGGATAAAACTGTTGGTGGCATTTTGAGGGCATGGCATCTGAATTCAATGAAGAAGCTGTGACGTCGGTAAAACTGATGCGGCTCGAATGTTGTTCTAAACCCGGGGGGAGGGGCCGCGGTTTCCCGCCTGGCCCTAGCGATTCAGCCGCATCCAGTTCGCGCACCACAAGGCAACCACGCGGTGGGGTCGGTGAGAAGAACGAATTAACATGCTCAAAAAACTGGCATGCTAGAGGGGCGCGGCCTCACAAAGTTAGCAATGAAATTCACCCTTCAGTTTTAAACTCAAGACCTCCTCTCCTCCTCTTATTAGTTTCTTCGGAAGCTGCACCGTTCCAACGTTAGGGTACCCGATGTGTCTGCTCTGAGAACACCCGCAGTTCGCCCCGTTCATTGACCCCGCTCTTGGCAACATCCCGCGGCCCCGAGATTGCCAGATGGTGCGGTCTTGCTTAACACAACACGCCCCACCTCAAAACGAGTCCTCGCTCATACCTCTCTCTCTCAAATGGAGTTGCACAAGGGCTGGAACGAGCATCTTCGCCGAGAAGCCCAGAAAAAGTTGAAACCGAGAATCCGATGTCCCGACTGTGGCCATGGCTTCCTCTCTCGCGACGCTCGGGAGGGTGTCGATGCGCTGTTTGCCGCGTTCGAGAAGCATTACTCCGATTCTCACGTCCCGCTGCTCCTCGAGAAGGGCGAGGAAGCGGACAGGTCCGACTTTGTGAAGTCACGATGGGAGAATGCCAAGCAATCGCTCTCGAGTGAAAGGTTGGCCGCTTCCTAGTGCTATCGGGCACTGGTCTTCTCGCTCCTCCCCTACCGTTCTCGAATCCGAATCCCGGTCGCTGACTCGATATCCAGGGAGTCTGGCAAAGCCCACTCTGCCACTCAGGGGGTCCATCCGGATGCCAACAAGCGGAATGCGTCACCTCCAGCAGCTGCGGCTGCAGCCGAGGGCCGGAAGAACAAGAGCCCCTCCCCCGGCTTCAAGAGGGATGGGTCCAGGAGTAGATCCGTCAGCCCCCCGAAGCGCAAGGCTCGGGCCGCAGCCGCAGCCGCAGCCGCAGACGACGACGACCCGGCAGACTTTGAAAGGGGGGCCTACAAAGGCAAGCTGTGGACTCCGGACGACGATACTGCTGCTGCTCCCCGTGCCCGCCCGGACAGGTCCAATATCGCCAGCCATCAGCGCCAGCGTCCTTCTTCCGGCTCGGGCCACAAGCTCCACCGTCAGCCTCACACTCTTCCGGCTCGCGGCCCGGCAGCCCCACCACCAGATGACGACTCGGCCGAGATCATCAAGCAGCCGGAGACCCGGCCCATCTCCCAGGAACAGCTGGTGGCCGAGGTAAAAGGCATCTATGCCGGTCTGGTCATGGTTGAGAGTAAATGTATTGAAGTGGACAGCAACCAGAGCTCGCAGAGCGACCCCGGAAAGCTCAACAACGACCAATGGCAGGCCCTGATCGCCCTCCATCGGACCCTGCTTCACGAGCACCACGACTTCTTCCTCGCCTCCCAACACCCCTCGGCAAGTCCGGCATTGAGGAGGTTGGCTGCCAAGTACGCGATGCCTGCCCGGATGTGGCGCCACGGCATCCACAGCTTCCTCGAGCTCCTGAGGCACCGCCTCCCGGCAAGCCGGGAGCACATGCTTACGTTCATTTACCTGGCCTACTCGATCATGGCCCTTCTCTATGAGACGGTTCCTGCCTTTGAGGATACCTGGATCGAGTGCCTCGGCGATCTCGGCCGCTACCGTATGGCGATTGAGGATGATGACATCCGGGACCGCGAGATCTGGACTGGCGTGAGCAGGCGTTGGTACTCTCAAGCTTCCGACAAGGCCCCGACGACTGGGCGCCTCTACCATCACTTGGCCATCCTGGCCCGCCCCAACATCTTGCAGCAGCTCTACTACTATGAGAAGTCGCTATGTGTAGAGATACCGTTCCCGTCTACCCGCGAAAGTATCATGACGCTGTTTGAGCCTACCCTGTCCTCCGCTCCGAATTCGCAGCAAAAGCGGCTCCAGCCGACCGAAGTCTTCTTTGTGAAGACACATGCCATTCTGTTTAGTGGCAGGCAGCTAGAGGAGCTGGACGCTACAATGGAGGCCTTTCTCCAGGTCTTGAATAACCATATCGCCCGCTCCACGCGTCGATGGCTTGAGCCTGGGTAAGTTAGGGGGAGGAACTTGGCTCGCTAGACCCGGCCCCCCTTCTGAATCACGAAACTTGCTTATCATGTCCAGGTACCATATGGCGATCTCTAACATCTGTGCGGTCAGCGGTTTTGGCGACGAGAGCAACCCAATCACCATGGCCCTCAAGGCCTTCTCTCGCGTCAACCATAAGCATCCGACAGATTCGCAAGATCAGCCTATGCAAGACGCTGCCGCCTCGGAGACCGAATCCACACCCTCCAAGCCCGCGGCCCCGAACAAGCAGTTCCCTAACGCCCTTTCCTTGTTCACCAAGACATACGATATTGTCTGTCACCGCTTTGGCGATCCCAACATCCTACCCTTTTTGCACGTCACCCTGGTCTTCATTTACCACCTTACATTTTGTCCCGACGCCATGGTCCACGTTGCCCCCCGCTTTCCCTGGAAGCTTACCGCCCACATACTTAATACGTTGTTAATCGAACCCGCTACGTCGTCGTCGATATCATCGACCTCGCCAGCTCAGAACGTTTCGGAATCCCTGGTTCCTCTCCTTGAGGACGATCGATTTCCTGGGGTCGAAGAGGTACATTCCGAGACCGGCGCGCGGGACGCTAAGCGCGAGGAGACTTCTGGCGGAATCGGTGTCGTCCGGAGAAAGAAACCGTTGGCAGACGATTACGCCATGAGAGGGTTCCCCTGGACCGAGACGTACTTTCCCGATGGTTTCTTCGTCACGGACGAGAGGATCGATGACGACGAGAAGTATCTTGAGCTCCCCAGCATGTTGGAGGAGAGGCGGCAGCGAGTGGTCTGGCTGGGGTGTCGGATTGCAGGGAGGGAGGGGGGGAAATGGTTGCGCTTCGACAAGGAGGCTCAAAGGTTCGACGTGAATCCGACCTACGACGTCGAGCTGGATCTGGAGATGACAAGCCAGATGCCTGCCACGCCCGGCGAGAGTGTGGATTTCGGCGAGCTTCCGGATGCCGTGACCGTCACATGATTGTGAGTCCTGCTGGAGGGATCCGGGCCTGCAGGATGGCCGGTCGAGCCGCCAAACCGACAAGCAGGAAAGTTGGGAAGACGGATCGCGATGCCCGACGAGCCAAGCATGCAAACGGCTCTCTCGGCGCGCACCGACCCATACCGGTCCTCGGCAGAGTCAAAGAGACCCCATCCCAGGTCAGTTGACGAGAGACATCCGGGCCGTCCTGACCGAAAGCCTCAAGGGTGGCATGGTCGTTATTAACCCAACTTGGGCACGACAGCTTCCTGAATTGCTGCATTCTTTCAACAATGCAGCTCGTCTTCAAAATGGCAAGATACAAAACAACCTGTGCGACGGACTCGCCAGCTGTGCACCAGAGGTCTTGGAGACATATTGGCCTCGCGGCAAACGGGCATAAACGAGGCCAGGCATGGATGATGGTGGTAGAGGTCTCTGGAGGTTGCTGGCCGCTTGGCGCCGGCGTGCTCTAACGTCAAAGGTCTCAACGACCATGGTGTTCGCGCTCTTCTGGTGGTTCAGAGCTGGCCATGATGTCGGTGATGTTGAGTCTAGAATTTCCGGCAGGAGGTCAATTCTTCACATGCGTATTGGGCCTCGGCGTTGGAATGAACAGGTGGGCTATTTGTGTTTTCATTTGTATTTTAGAACTAACCCAGACACTCTGTCGCCATTTATGGCTCGAGATCATGATAGTTGTAGTGCTCAGAATTAAGAACATTACGTTATGAGCAGAGGACCGAGTAATTAATTAGTGTTTGGGTGCATAGGGCTCGATTTTGTGCGAATTCCATGTCCAATCCGTGCATGAGCTGTCGATCCACGCGGTAATTATACCGTATAACTATCTAAGGTACTCTTTCATACTGCCATAGGTGTATACCTATCATGTACCGAGTTGTACAATCCGTTAAGCAGCTAGGTAATTAATAAATGCTGGTTTCATCAATCAAATATGCTCGCTCACATCAACTCCCGTGGGAACCTTGCGACTATGTAGGTATCTAGGTAGCCAATGCTGTGGACCTAGCACTCTCTGAGGGAACTCGAAAATAGCAAAAGAGACGTGGATTCGGACTGGGCTGCTCTCTAGAATAATTACCTCGCACCAGCTGCGATTGTTGAAGATCTCATAAACTTGTGCTTTTTTTTTTCAACCTTCGCTTCATTTCGTCCCCATTAATAGGCAAAAGCGGCTATCTCCAAGAGACACCGGATCAGCAGGTCAACCCATTTGGCCCCATGACTAGGTGCGCAGAGAGCACATCTCAAGGCCGTGTCAGGCGAGCGGGATTTCGAGTCGCGTGCTTTCTCGGTGTCTTGGCCCCCATGCCATGCTTTCCACTCTCTGCTATATTAAGGCAAATCATCTCACAGATGGTGTGATTTGACAGATCATGTTGTTGCCTATCTCCTATCAATAATACTCCCAGCGATATATCAGGCATGGTCATGAGGTAATGAGGTAAGAAGCAGTCCATGTTGAACCTTCCGCGATCTTCCCCCACCCCCTTCCCTCCCTTGTCTGAACATTTACCTCGAGAAAGGAGAGATCGTCGGAGACGTCCGACGGGGCTTAGCGGGCGGCAGATTTTGTTGTTTTTCGCGGGATGATGAGGTTCGGGCCGAGCACCCCAAATCCAAGCCGATGTCTCTCTGAACGACCCCCACGAAACATGCACACCACGAGCCAATGTTGCATACGCTAAGGCCCTCAAACTGGTTTCGAAGGCGCCTCAGTTTGTGTTTTGGCTGCCTTGCTAGGCGAGCTGGTACCAAACACGTCCGTCTGCCGATGTTCGGAATTCGGGGGTTAATAGGTACCTACCTAATTATCTGACGTGAACGTCTCCAGCACGGACTTTCCTAAGTTAGCTATCTGCCTACCACGCGGTTGGCGGCGTGTAGATCCGCCGCCTGTGCTCACTGAAGTTTCTCGGTCAACAGGCTCTCATGATATAATTAATTTGCGCAAATCTTCTCTCCAGAAACTGCAGTAATTGACGCCTTGCTCGGGCGCGTCTTCAGGCAAGGCTCTCCTGCCACGCCCGTGGGCGGCTCAAGACGGATGTTTCGTGCTCGCGACATCCTTGTTCGACGATGATCATTATTATTAATATCCAATCGAGCCCCTCGCCAGTGGCTGTTGCACGCTGAGGACGGGCGGACGGAAGGCAACATCTTCTCGACTCGAGCAAGCCTCTGAGAGATCTTGACGCCTTGACGAGTGAATCAAGGCCAGATCGTGATGGTTATGCGCCGCCCCTTCACATGTGACCAGATGTCGCACACCTGCTGCCCCTTGTTAACGACTCAATTTCAGGGAAGTTCGGAAGTGCCAGTTTGGTACACCTGAGAAGGAATTTAAATCATGCTCCATAAGGTGCTTTTTTGCGCCTACACAGCATGCAAAGTGCGGGTTTGCACGGGGTTAATAATAGGTAGTGTTTGCCTTGCCCCAGCTTGGCGAGTAGGTACTCCGTACCTTACTGCGTATTAGTTCCGGTTGGTATGTTCCAGAATCCTGGTTCCCCGCAGTGGTTGCCTTGCGCCGCTTTCGCCTCATGGTTAATAAGGTCGCCCACCTGCCGAAGATTACAGCGCATTCTTAAATCAGCACAATCATTGGTGGACCAGAGAGAACGTCTCAGACATAATTACACTATTGCTGTATGCTGAACATCTCGGTAGGTGACTTCCTTGCTCCCGAGGTCACACTACTCACATGAGGTCACGCTGCATGAACCGGCCTGTGCGTTGCTAAGGAAGCTAGCTTCTCGAGTCCTACAGTTGCTGCCTAGGCACCTAGGTACCTCAGCTAAGTGGGTCTTCCTATAACCTATCTCGTGTACGGATTATGTGTAACGCACCCGGGTTCTTTCTTTGAAGACGCCAAGAGCCATTCCGAATCGTGGCTAGCCAAAGTGCTGTAGGATTTGACTAGATGCGGCTCCAAGGCTGATCCCAGACGGAACTTCGTGCAAGAGCCGACCACATTCTGGGGCCCGTATGCTCGTCTCTACATGTACGAAGTAGTGTAGTGTAAGTCCAGAGCTCCTCCTCCATTGGGGCAAGAGGCTGTTCACGGCCGAACATCTTTCATCCTCGCTAGTGTATTTATCCGTGGAGTACGGATTACATACAAAACACCTGTCTGGTCCGCCTGATACCGGTGGCCACGGCGTTTCGTGCTATTTTCGGATACGCCCTTGAATAAATAATTATCTAATTTGAGAATGCGATTCCAATAGTATTATCCCCCTTTTTGAACAAAGCTCAACCTCAAGCAAAGCACCAGCCGATCGCTTATGGAAGGACGGATACAATCGGCATCGACACTATCACTTGAGTCCGCCACTGGCAGCCTTGTGCTCTGTGTCCTACCATATAAGGCTGCACTTCTAAGCCAGCCGGCCGGCTTTGTGCATCTTTGGGCAACAGCAGTGGGGTGCCGCAGAGTTATCATTGGAGGCAAAGCAGCAGCACCCAGTAATCGGGCCTTCACCCGGCATGGAACCTCCCCCATATTACGGAGAGCTCAGCCCTAGACGCCCGGTGGGCGGCTCGGGAGGGAAGGAGGGGAAGGGGGGGTCGGTTTTCAAGGCAACGTCACACCTTCCCCCTCCCCAACCCCCCTTCGCGTCTACCCAAAGTTCGGTCCGAGGTATCCGCTGAGAAGGTTCCAGTTATTAGGTTCTGATTCGTCCGGCTTTGCCGTCAGAAACCCATGCGCGCCGTACAGAGTTTACTTCATAAGTACCGAATGAAGGTTTCATTCGGTTCACATCGGTAGGTATTGGAAAGTGGTAGGCAGGCTTGAGGGTTGATGACTGTGTCTTTGTTAATCCTGCAGGTCCTCGCGACTTCCCGGGGAAGAGGGGGGGGGGGGGATTTCCAGGGTCTGACAGCCTCGGAACTGAGAAAGTCGTGACACGGACAAAGTGCAGTTTGATGACGAAGACCTTTTCGTCCTACAGGTGTAACAGGATAACCAGATGACGCAACCATACAGTTCCCGTACTGATACGTTTGAAATAGGCCCCTAGAACGCACAATAGGAGCAGCGGATAGAGCGGAGTCAGGCATGGAGAGCGACGTCTCATCGGTGGTCTGGGCTCTCTTGCAATGAGGCAAGTAGAAGGAATGAAGTTTTTTTCTTTTGGCGACGGAAGTTGTCGGCCGTTGCCTCTGGCTCCAAGCCCTCCTCGGGCTCAAGCAGAACTCAGCGCACGTGGCCGCTGAGGGGTCGCTCAAAAGCAAGGGCTCAGAGACAAATGCTTCTTTTGCATACTGCACACAAGGCAGTGGCAAAGGTAGCTTTTGTCCCGAGGTGCCGTGACCGTCGCCAACCTCATTAGCTCTATTGCTAGTGTCCTCTTGGCCATATCGAGCCAGGATCTGGCAAGTGGTATGCAAGTTCAAGGTGGGCCGTGTCAAAGAGGACAGAAGAAAGTTGTGGGTGGAAAAAGACAGATAGGAGAATAAAAACTCGGAGACAAGGGGAGAAAAGGGCCCCAGGACGAATGAGGCGGGTCTCGGGGTAGTTGACAAGATTCTGGATCCAGACTGTTTGCTACAGCACGGCAGGGTATGCTGCAAATCGGGATAACCATAGCGGTGTAGTGCTATAGCAGGCATCGCTGGAACTCTCGTATGAGCCTCAGAAGTGGTAGTAATTCGTTGATTATTTCCAAATGCCGGAGGCATTGAAGATGCTGTCTAAATACAAGTCATGACCCCGGTTAGTTCCTCCTGTCAGTGGGACTGTCAGATCTGACCCCCTGACAGCCTATATCATAAGTGTCTCGCTAATCACCCAGTATAGCTGTTTTGGCAATTTGCGGCCTGCACGGCAGTGTGCCGGATGAAAAAAAAACCATGTCGACCATTATCTTTCCCATGGCCACTTACATCGACAGCTACACCTCTGTGGCGAATGTGCCCTCAATTGCGGGAGTCACGCAGGGAAGGAGCATCGGGGGAGGGCCGAACTGTGACATCCAAGATGAAATCACGGAGGATTCTCCATTCAATAGAAGCGAAGCTGCTTCCTTCGTTCTTCCACGTATACCACTCAGTCATTATATCTTCGCCTTAACAATCCTTCGCTAGGTACCTTCGTCGTTTGCGAACGTCATGCAACCTTTAGAGGGTTAGGGTTGAGTAGACACTGCTTCGATTTAACGAGGTATGAAGGCAGCGAGTGTACTGATTCGTTAATCCGTAAGTGTCCGCAATGAGCGGCCATTTCGAGCGAGTACTCCGTTAGCACGCATCCAACGAGAATCCGAAGATGATGCCTGGCGCCATGCACGACTAGGTTCGGACCGTCCTACGGAGTACGGATAGTAGTTATACGGAACAACGATCCGGGCCCCGTGCGGCGCCCCACTTTCTTCGATCCCAATGTTGTTGGGTTCAGCACAGTCACCGGCTTATTATGCACGAGTTTAACCTGTGATTACGGAGTAATACGCGTGTCGCCCGACTCCTCTCGATATCATTCATACTCTTTCGACCAACTTGAACGGCAATCCTTCCTCCTTACAGGAATCCCTGATTTGATTCACTCTCCTTTTTGAATGTTATTAATCCACCACCTTTCTTTGCATTTCTTCTCGTTTTCCCCTTTCCCCTCCTTTCTTTTTTCCAAAAGATGATTAATTAACAAATACAAAGAACAAAACATCAATATCACAATGACTTCTGACGAGACCACGCCTCTCCTAGGCACCAATCGGGTGGATCAAGTCGGACAGCAACATGAACGACAAGCGCAACACGAAAATGTCGAGCGATCCAAGTCGTCGTCGTGGTGGTGCTGGCGGCAGCGGTGGCAGTCGGCGCCGGTGCACCCGACATTGCTCCTGGTTTTTGCGCTCAACATGCTCCTCTACAGCGGCCAGACGATGGCGCTCGCCCCCCGGATGCAGATGTACGAGGAAATTGTGTGTCGGGACTTCTCATCCAGAGACGGCGGCGGCGGCGGCGGCACTGGGCCACTCCCGCTCGCACCCGGCTCGGGACGGTGCAAAGACGCCGACGTCCAGGCCGAAGTGGCTTTTGTGCTGGGCATGGAAGAGTTTCTGACGGTGTTTCTGAGTATGCTCCAACGACACCCCCCCTTCCTTTGTTTTCTCTGCTGTTTTGATGGAAATCGTTGCTGACTATTACGGGCCGTCTTTGTGTGCTAATCATCAGGCGTTCTTAGTATCCCATATAGCTTCATGGCGGACAAGTACGGTCACGGCCCCGTTCTGTCGCTCTCGCTATTGGGGATTGTGCTGGAGATGATTTGGCCTCTGTTTGTCTGTCAGTGATCCTTACAATTGCTCGCATTTTTGCTCTTTTCAAATTATCTCCGTTTTTTCCCAACTAATTAATCAAATCTGTGCCAGGCCACCTTAACGGATATCTCTCCATCTACTGGGTCTGGCTGGGGATTGTATTCGAGGCAATCGGAGGCGGAATCACAGTCACAGTCACAATGTTTAACCTCGTTTTGCTCAATTTCGTGTCGGCGGAGTCCCGGTATGTGTATCCTGACCTTAAGCATCCAATCCCTAAACTTAGTTACGGGCTTGCTAACTGTGGATAGGACACGCACCTTTCTCTACCTGACCGCAAGCTCTCTGGTATCGAGGGCTCTTGGCCAGTTTGTAACGACCCGGATGATGCATAGCGATATCTGGCTTCCGGCCTATATCGGGTGCGGGCTCAACATTCTGGCCTTGGTTCTGTCATTTTCTCTCGTGTCCCAGACAAGAGCAAAACCGACAGCCAGTGCTCCTTCTTCCGACGATGATGAGTGCGAGGCTATCACCTCCCGGAATGGCCGCTCAGCAGAAGAACTCGGCCGCGTTGCCCCGCAGTTCCTCCGGAGGGTGGGATCGACTCTGCGAAGCAATCCGGAAGTTGTTGTCGTCCTGATCTCGGCGTTTGCATTTCCCCTCGGCGAGGATTCAATGTTCACCGTCATCCTGCTGTACGTTTCAAAGCGATATGGCTGGAGCATTGGGGACGTAAGTCACCGCCTCCCTACCTAGATCCGGTAAGCGGGACATTCTAACCATCTTGCATTAGGCAAACATGCTCGCCGCATTCGGCACTGTCGTGATGCTCGTGACCTATCTGGTGCTGCTTCCGGTGTTCGGCAACGTGCTGCTCGAGTACGTCGTATGTACGAGACCGAACCATTGTGCAGACCGAGGGCGTGCTTCTTCTTGCTGGAGCCCTATGCACAGCATTCGCACCCACCGTCGTGTGGGCAGCTGGAGGTAAGATATGCTGCAAGATCAATCCGAAGACTATCTTTCGATCTTTAGGCGAAAACCTCGAGCTAACAAGCCCGTTACCCCTGATCAGGCGTCGTTATCATGTCCCTCGGCATGGCCGTCGTCACCATCCTGCGATCTCTCGTCACAGACCTGATGCGTCCTCAAGATGTCACCCTGGTCTACTCCATGGTGACCATGATGATGCGCATTGGATCCGCCGTCGCGGGACCCATCTTCGCATGGAGCTTTGGGTTTGGGTTGAGGCTCGGCCCGGTCTGGACGGGACTACCGTTCGTCGTGGCAGCTGCCTTCTTCCTGGCCGGCACCATAGCGCTCGGCTTCCTTCCGAAAGAGCCGCGAAGCCGAGACGGGGAGGAGGAGACGGACTAATAATCAAGGACGGCAGTGCGGGTGTATGTACTTATTACCTATCAACTGGCAGGGAGCGCGAAAGACAACCTTGCTTGTCCATACTCATCTCTATCTACCTAGGAACCTATCGTGCAACTATTAATTACAGAAACCTTCGAAGCGCAGCACATAACTAATAAGGCCAAAATCCAATACCGGTCACCTTGAGCAGCGACGGTGCTGCCCTCGCAATAATTAATAGTCGTAGATCTCGTCCAAGATGGCATTCAACTGCTCCTCGGTCCTCGCCGTCCGCTTCTTGTACGTGATGGTCCCTCTCCACCTCCCCGTCCGGTCGAGGGCCTGGCCCGTCACACCCAAGAACGCCGACCGCCCGGCGGGGTCGACAAAGAAGTGCAGGCAGTGGTTGTGCGTCGCCTCGATGAAGTCGCTGACGATCATATCCTCCCCCCACGGGACGGCGCCATTCGTAGGAGAAGTGGAAGCAGCAGCAGCAGCAGCAGCAGTGGTGGTGGTGGTGGTGGTGGTGGTGGTGGTGGTATCCCCGTTCAAGTTCCCATCCTGTGGCTGCAGCAGCAGCTGGCCTAGGGCGGCGAGCATGAGCTCCCGGTCGGCCTCGGAGCGGACGACCCAGGTGCCGAACTGTTACTATCAGCAGCAACAGCAGCAGCAGTAGCAGCAATAATAGGACCGTCTAGCGGCCGGGGCGGACAGTCTCGGGAGCAGATGCGCAACACGTCCATGTTGCCCAGGAAGAACTTGAAGCGCATCATCTGCCGGACGGTGAAGCTGATGGCGAAAGACCGGCGCTGGTCCTCGGTCAGGCCGGGCGGAATGGTGACGACGTCATGGATGTGGAATCTCCTGTTGCACGGATGACTGAGACCAAACTCGATGTGCGAGCTCGGGTAATGGGGCATGTACAGCAGGTTGGCGATACCTTTTTGTCGGTAGAGGTCGGCGAGCGTCACATCGAGGCGGACCGTGGTGGTGGGCTTGTTGGGGGTGGTGATGATGAGGACCATCTTTGCAACTAATTACTTCTTGAGAAGATTCCTCTCTCTCGTTCGCGACATTCAAGACAGAATATCCGAAGCAACCAGATTCGACTTCCCGTGCAGACTTAGGTTGTCTTTGGTCTGTGCCGCCTGGATCATGTCAGACATACGATGCAATGAACTGCAGTTGCCATCGCGGTTAAGTTATCTGCGCCGCTCGGAGCCACCAGCTACATCCGCGTCAGGTGCATACTGTAGTAGAGACTGGTGGCCAAATCTCTTACACTTCACCTCCCTAATTAGGTCACCTCCTTGCAATACGCAGAACACCGTATACAGAGGCTGGGGGGGGGAGAATAAACTTGAAACCCGGTACCTCGGCCGCGAGAGATGGTCTCTCTCCACGATATCCAACCTAGCTCGACCCAAGATCCCACAGCCTCTTGAACTCGCTGTCCCGCTCCAGCAGCGCTTTGGGGCTGTCCCACTCCACGACACGGCCACTATCTACAACAGCAATCCGATCAAAATTGGTCACAGCCCCAAGTCGATGAACGATGGCGATGACGGTGCAGCCGGCAAACTCGTCGCGAATCACCTCCCGCATCAGCCGCTCCGACCTCTCATCCACACTGCTATTCGCCTCGTCGAGCAGGACAATCTTCTTGTTCGCTAGCACCGCTCTTGCAAGGCACAGCAGCTGGCGCTGGCCCTGCGACAGCCGATCCAAGTCGAGCGGGCTGTCGAGGCCGCCCATTCGCTCTACGACGTCCCTCATATTCAGACGACTGAGCACAGAGAGTATTTTGCCGTCGCTGTGCTGCTGCTGCTGCTCATCGCGCCGCGGAACGAGGTTGTCGCGGATGCTGGTCATGCGCAAGAAGAACGGGTGCTGTGGGACGACGGCCACCGCCGCGCGCACAGCCTGCCGCGGGAGGGTGGAGATATCGATGCCGTCGAATCTTATATGCGAGTTCGGGCTAATCTCCAGCATCCGGAGCAAAGATGCTACGAGTGAACTCTTGCCGCTGCCGCTGCGGCCGCAGATGCCGACCTTAGTGCCGGCGGGTATGTCAAGGGTGACGCCGTGCAGAACAGGCGCGGCACCCACGGCGTACGAGGCGGTCAGGTTCTCGAGGGCAACATGACCACGCGAAGGCCAGTGTTCCGGCGCTGGGGATGTTTCCGTGGGCCGGTTTTCATTTTCGGTGGCGCTACAGAATTCTTGGACGCGCGCGACAGCGCCAAAGGACGTTTCTAGCTGCGTCCAGCCTTGTATCACTAGCGCGAGGAACTGGCTGAAGGAAGTGACGTTGAGTAGGGCCATGGCGACGAACTGGGATGAAACTTGGGAGCGGAGCGTGACGACCAAGATCATGATGACGGTTGCTAGGATGGCAACTAGCACGTCTAGAACGAAGGCCAGCCACCGCTGGACGCAAAAGAGGAGGTAATAGGGGCGCTGGGAGGCATCGAGAAGTTCCAGGTATCTCTCCTTGAATGCCGCTTGCCAAGCAAACGCCCTGACACTTGACAAGCCCTGGAGCAGGTCAAGGAACTGGGTGAAGAGGGGAGACTTCGCCTCGAGATCGAGGATGCGCATCTGGCGGGAGGTCTTGAGGTAGAACTTTTGGAGCGCCCAACAGAAGAGAATCAGGGGCACCAAGGTCGCAGCGAAGTACGCCGAAAAGACGCACATGAGAACCGCGGCGAACAGGGTGATGGTCAAGTTGATGGAGAAGTCGATCATGGCAAACGGCAATTCCGTGTCGATGACTGACATGTCTTGACTGAAGCGGTTCGTTACGACTCCAACGTCTGTCTTGGAGAAGAAGGCCAGAGGGGCAGCCATGACGGATGTCAACAGCCGAGCATGGAGCACCTCGGAACTCCGAGGAACCATGATGATGAGGAAGAAGTACGCGGCCCCCGCGATGCCAATCATGGCAAGACCAGAAAGCATTCCGTAGATCCCGAGATAGAAGCTGTTTTTGCTGTTGTCGGACGACTGCTCAGCAGTTGCAGCACCGACATGGCCGGTCCAGAAGCTGAGCAATAACTCTGTCGATTTCAAGGCCCCTCCGTAGAAGATAACGAAGGCGGCGAATACAAACGGGTACCAGCGCGGGACAGAGCCGAAGTAGTATCTGTATGTGGCAAACTCTCCCAGAAACCGTGTGGACGACTTGGGTTCCTTCTCGTCCTTGGGATTAGGCGGCCCCGGTGCCGTTGCACGTTTGGATGTCTGCTGCTCAGCCCTATCCCCAGTGGCAATAGTGGAGCCGTTTTGTTTTGTACTCAGTCCCAGGAGGTAGTCCGTAGCCGTTTGGAGTTGTTCGAAAGTTCCCTCATGCAAGATGCACCCTCTCTCATCTAGGGCGATGACATGGTCCGCGTATGAAAGCCGATGAACTGCGAGGAGATTGCAATGAGCTTACGCAGGTTACACTCGAGACCATTGAAGGGTAAGACTTACTCGCGTTCGTGATACAGACCACAGTTGTACCCATCTCTCGGAAGAGTCCATTCTCAGCAAACAGGTTTTGATGGATGTGCTCTTCCGTCGCAGCATCTTGTCCGGCGAAGACGTCATCTAGGAAGACTACCTTTTGCCTGGAATAAACAGCACGAGCAAGGGCAACTCGTTGTTTTTGTCCGCCGCTGAGCGAAACGCCGCCGCTGCCGGCCTTGGTCGCATCCTTGTCTGGAAGTTCTGCGAGATCTTGCTCCAATGCACACGCGTAGACGACTCTGTTATACCAACCTTCATCGTAGGTCGACACGCCTAAGATGTTTTGCCGTATCGTCAAATTTTGGATCCAGGCGTGTTGACTGACAAACGCAATCTTGCGGGCAGCAGTGTACACGTATCCCTTGGATGGTTTTATTTCCCCCAGCAACGCTTTCATCAGCGTGCTTTTGCCCGAGCCCACATTCCCGACAATGAAGGTGAACCGAGACTTGGGGATGGTGCAAGAGATGTTGTCCAAGATGGGTGGCTCTCCGCTCACCCAGCCGAGGCTGGCATTTGATATTGCCATCAGCGGCGCTCCGGGCTGCAGGCCATTCTCCTCCTTGAGTTCTTGCAGCTCTCTTGGTGCTACATCACCCTCAGTAGGGGTAATGCTTCCTTCGGGTGAAGTGCCTTCTGCTGGGCTGTCACCCTGGTTCATGGGCAATCGGGGATCGTTACAGCTCTCCGACAGCATGAACTTTCGAATCCGGTCAAAGCAGGCCAGAGCAGAGCTGACCATTGGGATGGTGCGGATGACGGTAACCATGGGTTCCGACAAGAGATGTATCAGGGAAAGCGATGTATAAGCTGAAGGCACATCTAGAGACCGGCCTGTGCTCTGGGAAATAATAACAAATGTCGCAAAGGTGGCCAATGGAGCGACCGTCTGAGTGCTGCTTCCTGCTCGCCGTCAGTGATAAGGATTCGTTCAAAGGAGACTGGAGCGCTCGTACCGAGAAGGACTCGGAGACACAGGAGCTTGCGATAGGCCTTTGAAAGCTTGAGCTCCTTCACACGAAAGGTTTGAACCATGTCGGCTAGAATATCCGAAAAGGCGAGCATTTTGACTTCCTAGGATAGAGTTAATCATGAGGAGTTACAAAGTCACAAGATTTGGAGTACGCACTTTCATCGATCCCAGCATAGACGCTGTGACGTCCACCCGGGTCTGAACACCGCGGACCCATTTCTTTTGAGCGTTGCCGATGTAGTTTGCAAGCTGCATGATAGCCACAGTAGCGACTAGAGACATATTAGGTGAAGCCTTCAAGGAAAAGGGCGACGGTTTGCTCACTGATGGACACTATCATGGGAGCTAGGAAGGCTAGGCCGAGCTGCCTGTATAGTAAATACAAGGCCACTCCGCACTCTATGGGCGATGCCCAGACTTCGTGCAGGGTAACAAAGCTCCGGCAGATGAGCTCTGTGTCAGTAGACATGAGCGTCACAGCGACTGTCATCTCTATTAGCCAGGGCCGATCTCAAAGGGGTGTCATCTGCATCTTACTCGATTCATCAAGGGCAGTAACACTAAGTTCGAGCGTCTTGCCGTAAATAAGTCCGCACAGGCTACCTCTTACTGACGTTACGAACCTGCAAAATGTCAATCTCGGAGAGAAGGGGAGTGGGAGAGAAAGGTTCCTACCGATACGTCATGTGGTAGTAGAACCCATTGGAGACCTGATTGCTCTTAGCGGCAATTTCGTGCGCACGTATATACCTGTTGTATTGAGCAAAAGAGGGCTTACCGCCAAACCGAGGAAAACCAAGAGCCATGCTCCGGTTAAGCCCCAGCCGACCTCGTCCGGTTGTTCCAGAGAAGCAGTGAAATTCGTTGTGCGATGGATAAGGAATGGTTGTGCGTATCTGAAACCTATCAAACAGAGGCGAGCCAGCATGCCGGAGCCAAAGGCGTATCTGGTCGCCCACAATGTCGACCAGAAGAGAGAATTCTTCTTGGGTTGGTTGACTAGACTCTGGTCAGTTCGCATCTGACTAGGAGAGTTCTGCATGAGGATCCGATGTGGGGGATTACGATACCTGATGCCCATGAATTTTGTGCTTTCGGAAGCAAGCTTCCTGCTGCCATGTCATCATGAATCGGGTATCTAGAAGCGCGTCAGCCGAGCCGATGAAGGAGATGAGCAGCGAGCGTGGCAATTACAGATCCTGATCGGTCAAAAAGTGGCCAAACCCGGCTTTCATCAGAGGGTTGATCCACCAAAAGACGCTCCGAGCCAGGATGCCGCTGGTCGTCTCGGGCGAGAGATGCTGGTACCGATCGAGAAGAATGGCCCTCTTCTCCCACGCTTCGGCGGCAAGGACAAGGAGCTTGATGGCGGCTGACGAAGTGTACAGCTTGGCGACGGCGTCTGCATCGTAGACAAGCCATGCGGTTCTGGCGATGGCACAGTCGAAGAGCAGGGTAAGCAGCAGATAGACATTGATCAGAGTCGACGGCTTCACCGAGCGGGTGTGCTCGGCATGCGACACAAACAGCAGCAGGAGGCCGTCCACGAACACAAGCACGGCGGCGGCGATCTGCCAGGCCAGAGTCGGGAGAGGGCCAAGTGTCCAGTAGAGCAAGACGGCGAGTTGCAACAAGGTGTATGTGCCGATCAGTCCCTAATTGCCAATTTCCAAAAAAAAAAAAAAAAAAAAAAAAAAAAAAAAAAACCGAGTTAGGGATTCATAACGGTGAGCAAGCCTCAGCTGGGGTTACAGCTCCATGCATACCAGTTTGAAGACGTGCCGTGGGCTCTTGGCCACCTTATGAGGCTGTCTCCACAACAAATAGAGGCGGTGTGGTGCCAAGATGCAGAAGATGGCCGACGGAATGATGGACAAGATGGCGTTCTCAAAAGTGAGGGTGAAGTCGAACCGGTCCTTGGCCGAAGGGCCAAAGCTGGCCTCGGCCAGGTGTAGGGTATCGGAGAAGGACGTATTCCCATGCATGCCGTACCGACTCTCACTCTCTGTTCGGCGCAAAGGGGAGGGGTTACGATGCCAGGCAGGGAGCGAGGAATCTGACCGTTTTTAAAAATTCATCTGTGTCGGGTAGCATTCGTTCAGCAGCGGGCAGCTGACGGTGAATAGGGATCCAAAAAGGCAGGTGCCATTCCACAACCATGTGCCTTGGCGTCAGCGCCGCCTGGGGCCTACGCGTCTCTGAACAAGGCAGTATGACAGGGGAATTCCGGCCCCAACTCTCTCCAGGAAGTTTGGTGCCGGTGGAGTTACGAAGTAACTATTTCTCCTGTTTATTTCCATGCTATCGGCCGGTACGAACCCAGTCCTGTGATAATGTCGCTCTGTCACAACTGGAGCCCTCATCCTCGCTGCGGCAGTTCCTGGCCGAACACGCCATATCTCACGCGCAACACCGCTTTACGTCGATTGATGACTCAGCGCAGTGCAGTATGCCAGAGTTCGGGGTAAGGAGCAAAGCGAGGCAACGAGACAAAGCTCTGCAGTGATTGGCTAATAAGAGGCTTATTTTCGGTTTGGATCAGGGGTTGTATGTACCGTTACGATACGGTACAGAGTAGTTTGTACTGCGTAGCTCCTCCAGATTGTGTGGTGTAATCCGTATCGATGAGGGGCCGGTCCCCGCCTCGGGAACTGCTGTCCCGCAATCCCGTAGTTACGGAGTATTATTAACCCAAGAACTGGGCGAGGACAGCTACTCCCCACTACTGCGTACTGCGAATGGGTCATCCGTCCTCCGTGTAATGCTTTTTGCTGACAACGGTCATTTCTCCAATGTGACTGCAGTCAGGAAAAGATGTGTGGGGGTGGCATCGCAAGGAATTGACCTCGGCTCATAATAAGGGACAAAGCTACGCCAGTATTCGCAGCGATGAATGTACCGACTTTAGCTCCCTGTCTCTCTACATCCTACTGTACTCTTTCAAACGACTGCGACGACTACCACGATTGCGACAGATTGTTGAATTGAATATGGGCTTGGAACACTCCAGTTGGGAGCGTTGAACGCCGGAACTTGGAGGCCATCCAATAGCCCGAGTTGGCTTGGTCCATTTCGGAGCCATTCCAAAACTCCCAGCAAAGGCAGGGAGTCTCAGGCGGCAAGTGGACGTCAGCGATCGCAACGTCCAGGTTGCCGTCAGAAAAGGGCGATGACACAGAATATGCTGAACTCACCTGGGCACTCGTAACCCAGGTGATGGCATTCCTGCCGCAGGTGTTAAGGGATCAAGACTTGACGGTCGGCGTCCCGCGGCAACCCATAGCTTGCTTGGCAGGGAAGCTTGCGTTTACACTGGCGGGGTTGGGCGCCCAGCAGAAATGTTTTTCCCGGAGCATGAAATTCGAAACAAAAGGCGACAAGAAATGTGCCGGAGCTGCACGATGACTTTTCAAGTAGGAGAGATGCAAGAGGTTGCAGGCCGGTTGCAGATCGACCCTGGAGACGGACAAGGTACAGAGTAGCCCCAGCAAAATTTTAGGCGGCAAACCCGGGTACGGTAACCGCATCAATCCACGCGCTTTCTTCTCTGTGCCGCCAGTGGGGCACCCGGAAACATGTGGTCCACTGCCCACCAGTGTATTGAGGAATCTACATGTCCGCGTACCTTTATGGTAGATGGTTGTTGTAACGGATATCGATCGCTACGAACCGGTCCGTTTTATCGGTTTCGGGTTTGTGAGTCTGGGTGTTGTCAGGATCCTTGCCATCCGTTGCCTCGTCGAGTGGCGGTTCCTTTTCCGGACAAACCGGGCAGGGCATATCTGGGAGCAACAGCAGCAGCAACTTCGTCTGCATGTTCACGCAGCTAGTGACTGGACATGTTCGCTGCATGGTGCGCTAGTTTCCCTGCGTGCCATTCGATGCGACAGGTCTCGAGGCGCCAGTGTGTGTATATCTGGGCTGCGAACTGCCCGTTGAAAGGGCCGATTTTGGGGTTTTCCGTGTCAATTTCTTGAAATTCCTAGTCGTTGGGGACGGAGTAAGTTCAGTTGAAGAACTTGAAGCTTGGAATCTTACCAAGACCGGTGAGGCCCAGGTGTGTGTAACGTGGCGGTGCATGCAAATCGTCTCCAGCATGTCTGCGTTTTGAGACTCGAAAAAGGCAGTTTGAAACACCTGCTGCGTGTGACTTAGCTTTCGGCGTGGGATGCTGTGCCATATTGTCAAGGTGTGACTGACTACCTAAGGTTTTCACACTATTAGCAGGAGCTGTGAATACGTCGGATGCCATTCTAAGGTTCAGCTAAGAGAGCACCTTGTGGGACGATATGCACAGAATCCCCCGCGGACTGGAAAGCAAGGCCGTTTCCTCCACCAGCCAACAGCCATAGAAATACGCCACGTAGCTGTCTCAACTACCCTCATCCTGGCACACGTCAGGGGCAGGTACGCAGGTACCTTGGGCATCTACCTGGGGAATATACCGAGTAGATCGTAAACCAGTACTCCGTAGCCAAGCAGTTCCACTTTGGATTGTTATGTACTGTAAATCTCTGAATTAGCTTTTTCTTCCCAGAGTCCCTAAGCCACAAACAGGAAGCATCCGCTCTGAGCCGTTGAAGCTGGCAGTCCGGGTCTCCATCAGCGTCAGTTCTACAGTGGCCTCGCCTAACCGGGATTCACCCCGAGGCGACAGCTTGATTTCTGCAAAATTTATTAGACATGAAGCACACCCGAAAAACAGATCAAAAAAGATACGTACATTACTGGCCAACGGCATAATTATCAACCGCCTGGGAGGATCTCAGGATCCGTGACATAAACAATACCTGCACCTTTTCCTGCCAAGCATACCGCCGGTGTCATTACCGTTTGGCCTAGGATCAATGGATAGCGCTGCGGATAGTAGCGGGACATTGTAGTGTCCAGTACAACTGCCACCTGACCCGGAATCCCAACAAACTCCGATACCAACCCTTGACCAAAAAGAAATACGAGTAAACCGGTCGGGATTTGCAATTGCAGTTGCTGAATCCCTGCCGTGGAACACACGCCATAAACACAGATATTCGGGGAATCTCTGGTCTTTCATGTTTGGCAACACGGGTCTTCGCCGAGCAACCAACCCCTGAGAGTCTGCAGACGCTCCTGAAATTGGTTTCTGGCTTGAGACGGTGCAGAAAACTACCGTCGGTGAATCTTAGCGTTCTGCAACACGTGCTTGATCCCTCGGCTTCCCTTCTTCGGGCATCCACAGAATATATCAAGATGTGCTGCGCCCTATCCCCCCGAATCGTTCTTCGGCTTCCACAACAAGCTCTACAACCCCCCCCCCCTTCTTTCCTTCCCGAGGCATTGAACCGAGATCCATCCAACAAGAAACCAAAGAGTTATCTCAACATGGCATCTAAGTCGGAGGCCCCTTCAACGGTAGCAGCCAAACTGCACCTCAATGGGATTGCCGGTCGTCGACCTAGCACCCCGCCTAACCCGCGGCGTCTCCCAAAGGGGACCGCGCCGAGCTCCTCCCCCGATATCACCCTGTTGAACCAGCCAGGCGTTGCAGAACGAATCCGTGAGCTCGGCGAGCTGGACCGGCCCGGCTCAGAGGTCGGCCTCAGCAACGGCAAAACAGCCTGGGTGGGCGACGGCCAGCCGGCACAGGACGGCCCCCGGCCTAGCTCGCCGCCGGCCTTGGAAGCGTAAGAGAATAACATACCGACCCTCTCCCGTCACGACGAGGGCGGGGAAGACCCCCCTTTCTCCTCCTCCTACCCCCCGCGCGCGTTAGCTACCTCCATCGGGGTAGGACCACGCAGTTCCTTCCCAGGCCGACTGGCTGACAAGAAGCGCGGCCCAGGCACCGTCCCGTTCCCCATCTCCCGAGGATGAAGCGCTGAGACACGAGAGGGTCTCGAGCTGGATCGTACAATGCGACACTGTAGGTAGTCGTATGTTGCAGTCCGGCCGGGCTTCGCAACCCGAGAACAACCACGCGGCACCGAAATAACACATGACATATCAAGAGATAGTTCCGGGCTCAAGAGAAGGAAGAGATTTGGAAGATTGCAAGGCGTCCTCAATTACGACCCGTGTCAAGGCACCGGCACCCCAACTGTGGATCCCTCGAGTCCTTGGGTACCTATATTTGGTGAGATATATGTGTTTTGTACCTTGTATTCTGCAGCTGTATTAGTGTATAACAGTTCGAAATGTACTTCTGAGCTATATCAGGCTTGATTCTCGTACATGCCCAGTCAGTGAGGACTGGTCTCCTCCACAGTTTTGCGGCTGCGATTGATCGCCACTCTTAACGCAAACGCTATGCGGTGAGCTTCCGTATTCTTTCTTTTTTTGAAAGGCTTTCCTGAAGCCGAAAGCCGTTAACGGAGTAAATTCAGTGCTCTGGTTGATGTTGTAGACCGCGAGGGAATTTTGGGTTAATATGGGATCCTGCCTCTGGTGCGGGGTTGGTGCTGACACGAGATCAAAGGAGCCGTTTCAGTCCAAAAGGGGAAGTCCTTCGGACCTTGCCTGCCTACATAAGCGAATCTCACCCCCAACTTCAACCCAGCTCCTCCGACTGAGTCGTGCAACGCAAAGAATTCCTTTTGTGTACTGTACCTCGCCTGTACCTCGCCATGTCTGTTTGGCATCACCATGTTATGACCTTGCATGGCTGACTGCACAACCCTCACGCAGTTCTCGACTCGAGACTCTTCCGAAACCACCAATCACCAGGCGCCGCCGAGGCGAAGCCAAACGCATGAATGCTGCTTGCGTGGCTTGTGTGTCGATTTATCTGCTGCTTTCCGCGGTTCCGGCGAAAATACCTGCAGTAACACTGGCGAATTGTGGGCCAGTCCCCAGTAACAAATTTTTGCTCGCGACAACGAGGCACAACGAAGCTGTCGTTGACAAGCATGGTCTCCCCGTTGGCTGGCACGATTGGGATGCTGCCTCGCCAATCTGACGTCTCATATCCCTGGCGGATCTGCCTCACCATTGCAGGAGTGGAGCAGTCAACTCTGGGCGGGAAAAGCGGACAGCTCATCGCTCGCTCGTGATTGATCCCATGCGTCCAGGCCGTTGCCCCCCCCCCTTTTTCGCTGTTGGCGGGCTTAGCACCTCGTCTCTGGCAGCCCAGATGTTAAATCCGATTTGGCCAGAGCACCGGGGTCCAACGCGAAGAACCCTCGCACAACAGGTCCACAGGGCGGTCCGGGCCGTGGTGATCGCCACAGGTTCCCTGAAGCTTATTTCGACCTCTAAGGCGGTGTGCCAAAAGCCAAGGCCGGCTCAGGTCCCGTGAACTTCCGCCACCCCGGTAGCCTCAATGGCCTGCCGACGCGGTCCCCTTGGCCTAAACGCCGTCCCTTCCATCTCTTGATTTTGTTGTAGAACTCGGTCGGCCACACGGTTTCCATCACCCAAAAGGCCTGCGATCGGACCTTCTCTGGGTAGGTGATCGCAATGGTGTTGGGTACTGGCGCAAAGGGGGAGGAGACGATCGGTCGAACGGTCTGCATATGCGATATTTATGCGGGGACCAAGGGACTTTGTTTGTCAATCGACGTTGTCTTGTGTCTAAGTCAAAGTCAGTAGTGGGAACTCGGCCATCACGACAAGCAATGTGCGCTGAGCCACGAGCTCACTTGCAAGGAATGCTGTAAGGCTGCCATATTCGTGACGGTTTCGCGGACCAATAACTCGACTTCTAATGAAGAGTGAAAAGAAGAAGGTTCCACACAAATCTCGTCATGACGGGAGAAAGGTTTATAGTCGCAGTCGGCTGAGCTGACACAGGAAAGATATGTGAGAGACTGTATCTGGAACGACTCTTTGCAGTTCGTATTCGGCCCGGTTACAGCGGTCAGAAACGAAAAGGAATCTGTCAAAGTTAGCATTGGGCCTGGAAGAGCTTTGAAGTGGCGCTTGCCACGCTTTCCGGGAAGGTGGTCGCAGCGGCGCGTACGTACGGTACGCAGAGGGCTATCCAGAAACAAGTAAACCACGACGGGAAGTCCACGAACCTGTCGATTCTGTTGGCAGGAATACTCTCTGGTGAGTTTAAAGAATGGATACAAGAATTTGGGCAACTTTGTGCTTTCTGTCGGTGTCGCAGAGGTACTTCGGCAGCGTCGACGATTGCTGAAAGGGGCGACCGAGAAACGCAGCTGCAACATTGCGGGGTGTGTAGTCGCCGCATCATATGTTAGCATCCAGAAAGGCTTGGCTGATCAAAATGGAGAACATTTCGGGACAATATTGGAGTGCCGATCTAGCCGTTCTTGATAGGCGGCAAGAGCGGTTCATGTATGTACAGACGACGGCCAAAGCCGTAGGCGGATATGCAGCCACTCCCTCTGGTTAGCGACCCTGCAGCTCTCCTCAATACAAGCGGGGAAACAGAGTCCCGTTACTTACTGAGTACTAACGACCACAAAGTCAAGTCTCGGGTCGCAATTTTCCTGAAGGAACTTCGAGGGTGAGGCACACAGCCTGTAGAACTCGAGGAACAATTGGGAGTATAAGCAACTATCGGGCGGAGAAAAAGCCCCCCGCCTGTAGGTATATATATTTTTTGGCAGACTGTTCTCATGAAGTGACAAAGTGATCACGCATTCTCCTCAAAGGGTTGCCTGGCGTTGCCCTGCTCCAGGAATCTCTTGGGTGGTCGGAGTGAACTGCGGTTAGTGCAGGCTTTGTTAGGGCGGATACCGTCACGGGAACCAGGTAATCAATCCCCTTGTCCCTAAAGCCTCTTCTACGTTGTGCATGACCGTCACGATCGCATCTTCATTAGACAGTGGGATCCTACACCGAGGTTCCAACGAGCAGCCGCAGAGGGGCCCCGGCCTCGGACAAATGTGATAGCTGCAGCCATTTGCAGAAAACTGTTACACTTTGCATGGCGCTGGAACACGGTGGAAAACATTAAGTCAGCTGCCCCCCGAAGTCCAGGAAAGAGGATAGCCGCGGCAGCATTTTGCGCAGGTACTTGTAGATATCTTGGTGGCCGGCCCCCGAGTTATTTTAATATTGCGTGCTCCCTGGACTCGGGTCTGCCGGAAACCAGTTCCCAACCTTCCTTCACCTCCTCGGTCTGGTACGCGAGCTCCGAGCTGTTTTTGACGGCCGACGAGCCTTGCGATGAAGTACAACTATACCCAATCGTATACGCTCCAAGGCAAGAGCGTCAAAACCGCATTGACTGTTGAGCCATGCCAACATGACAAATCGGTCCGCGTCCCTTCGACATTGCCTCACTTCCACAGCCAAGGCGTGTGTGTATATGCTGCACTCCAGACCGCACGACGCACTTCAACGCTTTACCGCCGAACATCGTCCGGGCCAAGACCAGATATGACCAACCGCGTTCCGCATACCATGGCCATAGGATCTCCATCTCCGATCCTGGAGACGGAGGGCGGATTTGATCAGGCTTGTTGGGCGGGCAGGAACGTCAGCAGCATCCATTCAAAGGCCGGAGCACCAACCTACGTGGCCACGGCCCCACGAACTGCTTTCGCCCATTGTGATAACCATCCAGCCTTGCCCATCGCTGCTCAACCAAACACTCACCGCTTGTCTGCACCCAGTTGACCCTCTTTTCCAACAGGATCGCCTTGGGCTTTGGTATTTTGCCTCCCTCATTTTGACTTCCTTCAGCAAATACCCATCCATGCTCTGTCTCTCTCACACACTCCCCCTCTCCCTCTTGCGCGTGTTACTGCACTCTTCAACCTTGCCAAAGATCTCGTCCACCCTCCGCTCCCCCCCAAAAAGTTGCAAGGCCTTCGCAACACTCGCTATCATGGCTGACGGCTCTCGACGCTCCAGAACACAAGGAGATTCACGGTCCGACAATCGCCGTATCGAACCGTCTCGGCGTTCCGCATCGCGCGTCGTCGTGGACTCGTCATCCCACCCAGCGAGGCGGAGAGAGGACACATCGCAACCGACCATCACAATCCCATCACACATGTCGATGGCTTTGTTCTTGCACCTCATTCAAGAAGACCAATACCAACACCAGCCCGATTTTGTCGAAGACGCCGCCGGTTCCCGGAGTGGACAGGCAGGGGCAGACTGGCACCCCTTGCGGTCGGGTCTGTGGCAGGACGCTCATCAGGCCGCACTCTCGCACGGCATTTCGTCCCGCGTGGCGACATCTGCCGACGACGACGACGATTCGGGCGCGTCTATGTATGTCCGTGACGGCTCGGCGTCTCCCCCCTGCCAGTGAGTGTCATCCCCTCCTAACCTAAACCAGTGATGCTCTGTTGCCTCTGACATTCCCCTCGTAGCTCCTACTCCCTAGCAGCGCTCCACCACGAAACAGCGGACGATGCCGGAGCGGGAAGGATGACGGACGGAAGAGAAACAAGCTGGGTGCCTGCAGCGTACCCCGATGCCGTCCAGGTCCGGGGGGAGGATGAAAGAAACGTCGTGTCTGCCGAGGTAAACTGGAGAGAAGAGGACTGTTATTCGCGACTTATTGGTCGTCAGCCCGACGAAGGGGAACCCGAATTTGCCGGCTCTCCGTATTACGAGTACGTGAGCCAAACCCCATACGCGGCCAGTATCTCCGATGCCGACATCTGCAGCCTGGATGGTTCGAGAGACCTGGGCGCCAGCGACAGAGAAGACAAGGACTGGGTCGTGGTTAACGCAGCTCCTCAATAAGACAAAACATGGAACAGCGGCAAGACGGAAGTCATAAAAAGACTCGGGCTGAGGTGGGCTTCTTTCCTTTTTATCCTTTTTTTCCTTGCCACACAGTTGGTGAGCTGGGCCCTTTGGCCGTTTTTTTTTTTTTTTTTTTGGGCTACCTCGCACATGTTGGTTGGGTATGGGTTATGCCTACCGGCGTGATTTATATTCTTATTTGTTATATTTTCATTTGTTTGTTGATGACTCACAGGTCCTGCAACGTGTGGCTGTCTACTACGTCCAAGTCCTCGATGCATGTCTAAGGCGAGGAAGAGGCTCATCCAGCAGGACAAATCCCATTAAAGTTTTTTTTTTGTTTCTTCTCTTCTGCCACTATCCTTTCATCCCTCTAGCGCTTTACCCCACCAATCTCTCCATTTCTGGGAGTATGTACGGAGCACTACGCGTGTTGTCTTTGTCGTCCCGTCCACAACGACAAGAGCAACAACCATATTTGCATTGCGTCGACCAACAAGGGGATCTGGGCTATGGACGGAAGGTCTGGCACTGTTGAGAGATTAGGTAGTTGGCTGTTACTAGCAGTGACTGTCCCTTTCAGCATTGGATTAGCTCCCGCACATAACTTTGATAAATATCTGATTTCAGCATGCCACCCAAGTGGCCTTGACTCTAATCAGTACCACGCAGGCGAGAACTTTGCGTTCCTCCGGAATCCTTTTGCACACAAACTTCCAGCAAAAACTCTCGACGCCTTTAGGGGCATGAGGAGCGCTGGGCTCAGCTTCTATCCATCCTTCTCTGCCAGGATCGGTCAGGTGTCCTTATCAGGCGCCAAGGCAAGTGTGCGAGTTCCCAGATGACCCGGATAAACCTGTAGCATCATGTTTGTGCCTAGTGTACTATACACAGGGGGTTGGCCAACAAGTGGTCGCCATTTGGAGAAGTGGTTACGCAGTACGGATTACAGAGTGCGTACAATCGGGGTCCACATGGTTGCGTATTGCTTGGCCTCTGGGCTTGCTGACGACGGGCAAGATAACTGTGTAAGAAACCGAAGGGGATGCGGCAGACCGATGTCTTTTTGTCTCCCCCACGCGCAGTAATGATCAATGATCTTTCTCTCCGCAGTATTCATTGATAACGTGGCGATCCTGCAGGCCTGACAGGCTGAATCTCTACGAAGTATGTTCGCACTACTTCATGCAGTACTTGGTAAACAGTATACTGTCGAAGAGTCGAAGAGTCGTGTACTGTGTAGGATCGAGAGACTTTCATCACTCGCTGAAGTACAGGTAGTGTAGCTCTCAGGGTGATTGCTTGGCGGGGCTTGGCCGCGTAGGTTCGTACACTACAGGGGCCGATGGTAAAGATTTGTTTCATGTTGAGTGCCCCGAAAGGCAGATCGTCAAGTGGATCACCAAAAGAAGGCTACTAGTACTGAAAGCGGTCGCACAATCGGTTGGGGAGGGGGGGGGGGGAAGTGGCACTTGGTGGAGCTCGGCAGCCGAGTGGGCGAAGCAGAAATGTCGACCACGGATATAAAGCGACGCATACTCTGACATACTCTTAGGCGGTTTTGTTGCAAAAAGCCTCTGTTTAGCCAAGGGTCATTGTGGAGTGGTGTGTGTGTGTGTGTGTGTGCGTGCTGGCGTATGTACGGACGTATGCATGGATTACTCCGAACTCCGTAGTTCAGGGTCTATCAGACGCGCGGCAGTGGAAAAAGGAGGAAAGCAGGGCCTCGTGGGGACTGGATGACGTGTGTGCAATCTCGAGTAGGGGACCCACCATGCCGCTTGCTGCCCTTTGTAAAAATCTGATGCACGGCTCGCTTTACACTAAATGTAAAAGTCCAACGCAGAACCAGTTACACTGCTGTGTAGCAGTTTGACTTCACATTCCCTTTCCAATTGGCCCTTCAGTCTCATTACACAGATTAGCATCAACTGGCGCGCTACACCAACGTCATTATTCGGCGCCAAGACCCTGATGTTGTCTCGGTTAACCAGGCGACCCCACACCTTCTATGTACTGCACAGTACACTCGCAAGCAGTGGTACCCCTTGGCGTCTTTATCTCAACCCGCATTTTCGCCAGAAATTGTTCTAGAAACGGGGCAGAGGACACTGAGCACTTGGCCGATCTGACGTCAACTATCAAGGCATTATTAAGTTCGCCACTGTGTATGCGCCCAGAACCTTGAGGGTCGAGAGAACGAACGGCAGGGGTCCAAATCCAGCAGCCTGCGAACCATTTTGTTACGGCAATCCCTGACTGCAGTCGTTAAATTCTTGGCCCTCTCCCGATCTTATCTGCCTCGAAAGCCGTTCTTTTGGTCCAAAGCAAGGTCGCAAGGTTTGATCAACGGACTGCGAATCTGAACCCCTGCCCATCCAAATCTTCCCCCCCCCCGCCTGGCGATTCGCGGGCTCGGTCGCCCTCTCAAGGGGCAGCATTCCAAGTTCGCAAACTCCGAGAACACGAGCGTCCGATCACTTTGCGACCTCCTGTTGCTGATCACTTTTCCCGACGCTCCTTGTGCAACGCTGCCGGCCCTTCCTTTCTTTCTCATATTCGGTTTGCATTCGATCCTACGTACCTGCCCCGGGATTTCCTTCCCGCCTCGCGCCACGTCACTCGCGTTCTCGATCTGGATAAGTCAGTACACGAGGGAGAACACCAGGATCAGCTTTGAGAGTCGCTGTCGCTGCTCCCGAGCACGGCGTGCCGCCAGTGCGCTAGATAGTCGGATTACCAGGTAGCCGGGGCGCGGACGGGTTTGCGCCTCACCAGACGATCGAATTGGCACGATGCTCAGCTTCCGCCGTGCCCTCGTGGCCGCGGCCCTCTTTTTAACTATACTCTTCTTCACGACACGATCGACCTCCCCAGCTGCCTCGTCACTGGCGGTCGAGTTTCCCAAATCGCCTTCCGATCCCGGCTCGAAAGATGACTCGCAATCGACGACGTCCACAGACACAGGCAATGCCGTCCACGCCGGCGGGAACGACCGCGACCGAACCCCCTCGAACGGGCAACAGCCGATGCATGACATGTCCAAGATGACGCTGCAGGAAAAGCTCGCGTACCAATTCCCCTACGATGTTGAATCCAAGTTCCCCGCGTACATCTGGCAGACGTGGAAGTGGACGCCCGCGCACGGCGAGTTCCACTTTCGCGAGCAGGAGGCAACGTGGACCGAGCTGCACCCCGGCTTCATCCACGAGGTCATCACAGACCAGGTCGCCGTGTACCTGATCCGCCTGCTGTACGCATCGGTGCCCGAGGTGCTCGAGGCGTACGAAGCGCTGCCGCTGGCCGTGCTCAAGGCCGACTTCTTTCGGTATCTGATCCTGCTCGCGCGAGGTGGCATCTACTCGGACATTGATACCTACGCACTCCGCAGCGCACTGGAGTGGATTCCGGATACGGTACCCCGCGACACCGTCGGTCTGGTGATTGGCATCGAGGCAGACCCGGACCGGCCCGACTGGAACCAGTGGTACAGCCGACGGATCCAGTTCTGTCAGTGGACGATCCAGGCCAAGCCTGGCCATCCGGTCCTCCGGGAGGTGGTCGCGCGGATAACGCAGAAGACGCTGGAGCGCAAGAAGGCCGGGTCGCTGAAGGAGGTGACCAACGATCGCGTCATCGAGTTTACGGGTCCTGCGCTATGGACGGACACTATCTTCGAGTACTTCAACGATCCGCGGTACTTTGACCTGAGCCAATCCCCCGGGCCAATCGATTGGAGGAACTTCACGGGGATGGAGAACCCGAGGCGAGTTGGGGATATCGTCGTGCTGCCGATTACGAGCTTCTCGCCGGGCGTGCAGCAGATGGGTGCCAAGGACTACGACGACCCGATGGCGTTTGTGAAGCACGATTTCGAAGGTATGTCCCCTTTTCCCCGCTTCTAGCACTTTTTTTCTCGCCCCTACATGCCCGTGGCTAACCCGGGTTCCTATGCACAAGGGACATGGAAACCCGAGAGCGAACGGCATATCGGCGAGTAGCGGGACTCTCCCGACATTGCTGTCTATCTTTGATGACATTCTTTCCACTTCCCTCGGCGACGACGCACACTCTCTTTTAATATCATTTTACAAACCTGCATGGTTCGGCGTTATCATGGTTGTCAAACACTGCATCATTTCCACGTGGCTCCTGGAAGGCAGAGGAGGGATAGAAAGTGTACAAAAAACTGCGGTCTGCTCCCATGTCAGTCTTTGAGGTCTTTGTACTGTACGTGCACGACATAGAGTATGCCTTAGGAGGTTGAGCACCATGCTCGGGCGGGGAGCGGGAGAGGGGCGGCCCGTCAAATTGTTGACGGAAAGGGACCGCTTTTAGGTGGGTGGGAGGAGGTGATCAAGATATCGCTGGGAGAATTCCGGATGTTTTCAACTGCGGTTCTTACTGTATACACTAGACTGGGGGCGGCCAGCACCTAGTGGAGAACGGCTAGCTTAGTCCTTTTGACCTCGGTCCTATGCAGTACCCAGTCTTAGAGGGTTATGTATGTATGTACTAGTATGTATACTACGGCCAATTAAAAGGCTAGTGTTCACTTTTGGCTTCCCTGAACAGACGTTTGTATTTATGGTAGCTTCGAGGACCCCAAGCTTCGCATGCGTGCTTCGAGGAAGTTGTATCGCGGGTTTGGATCCAGAATTATAGTTACGTCTATGTTGTTGGCTGCCGTTTGGCGTAGGCCCGGAGTAAGTTTCGGTTGGAGGCGGCTCAATCGTACGCGATGCAGGGTCGCCGATTCTCGGTTGTTCCGCTCCCCGTCAACTTCTCCAGGCATCTTCGGTGGAGAATAGCGGGGCACCTTCCATCGACTCCTCAGGCCCCGTTGCCCGTTGTCCACGGACGAAAAGTGAGAGGAACACGGGCGCTGAACTTGGCAATGAGGGGGAGCTACAAAGTAGTGAACTGGAATTGTAGGAAAACGAAAGAGACGAGACAGAGGAACTCTCCAAGCTCACAAGAGCATGTGGTTTTGTGTTGCTACCAAGTAAGGTTGCTTACCTGGCTCTTCCGACTCCATTCGAATAGGGGGTAGGTTGCCAGAACCGGCAGCCCCCATCGGCTTTCAGGGCCTGCCAAGCGCGTAGACTGCGGGGAATCAGCGGCCGGCCTTGCTGCACCCCGCATTCTCTCCAACTGCCAAGAGCACTTAGCTAGTGGACCTTCCTTGTTCAGGTAGGTTGTTTCGGGGCTGGGTGCAACGCGAGGGCCCTGGGGTTACCCCGCGGCAAGCAAGACGGTCTCGTGGCTGTTGATCTTCTTTGAATTCGCTGTTTATTTTACTTTGCTTTCCTTCTCCCTACGACGAAGATATTCAAAGTATGTACCGAGAACAAGTCTTCGGACTTTCATATGCTTGATTGAGTCATTTCAGCACAATCAAGAAGAGAGAAACGGAGAGTAAGGGAAAACAAAGTCCCACCTCAGGATGCGCCTTCAGACGCGGCGGACGACGGGAGTCTTATTCTCATCAGTCTCAGCCGGCGGGTTTCTCTCAAAGTCGGCCAGAGCCCCATCCTGCATCACTTCAACATGGCGACGGGCCGAGAGCATGAGGGCAAGAATTGGGGCGGGGAGGGTGGTCAGCACCTTAACGAGGAGCATCTACGAAGGGCCGTCAGAGGTAAGATAAGACATAAGCCCTAGCTCGGAACCTCGCCTGTCGTGAGCGCTGACCAGTCTTAGCCGCCTCTGCTTCCGCACACCATACCGGAGCACTTCAGCTCGATAGTACGCGAATTTGGCGATAGGCCGGCCGTCATCTGCCGCACACCAACCACGGGTCGAGATGCGCTCCCGAACCTGCCTGCCGAAGGGCTCCCCGCCGCCGTGGAGACGACGCTCAGCTACGAGAAGCTGGATCTCGCGTCCAATGCGTTGGCCCATTCCTTGCGCTCCCTGGGCGTCAAGAAGGGCGATCGAGTGGCCGTGAGCTTGGGGAACACGGCCGAGTTTGCCGCCCTGACCTACGCCATCTTCAAGCTCGGCGCCATTCTTGTACCCCTCAACCCGAGTTTCAACGTTAAGCAGGTCACTGCCGCGTTGAACCACCTGGGCGTCGAGCTGCTCATCATCGGGGCTGTTACCGACCTCGCCTATAAGCCATGCCGCGGACGCAGCAACCTCCCCCTCCTGCAAACCCTTGTCCCTGATCTCGAGTCAGGACGCGTCGAGTCCCCCGAGGTCCCAACTCTCAAGACCGTCGTGATAGTCGACAACTCTGCCTCGCACCCTCTCAGTGGCTTCCCACCACTCGCTTCCCTCCGCTCCCTGACGCCGTTTACCTCGCTCGTACCCGACCTCACTACTCTCCGAGCCTCCGCCTCGACTTTCGCCGCCCGAGCCGTGAATCCCGACTCCCCGCTTTCTCCTACCGACACAGGTGAGTAGCATGGCCAACGCTTCCGATTCATTGTGCAACTATACCATATAAGCGCGGGTGGCCGGTGTTCATTCACCTGTACAACTTGCTACCTCCGCCACGCAACGAATGCGCGTCGCCAAAAAAAAAAAAAAAAAAAAAAAAAAAAAAAAAAAAGAGAGAGAAGAAAAAGAAAGAAAAAAAAGGCGACCTCCTCTCCCCGGGGGCGTTTGTGAGACTGACAACTGGGCCCTTTTATTTAGTAAACATCCAATTCACCTCGGGCACCACCTCACAGCCGAAGGCCGCCATGCTCTCTCACACAAACATCCTCAACAACGGCGCGCTGATCGCGCACCGCATGGGCCTCGAACCGTCTGACCTGATTGTCTGCCCGCCGCCCCTGTTCCACTGCTTCGGCTCCGTGCTCGGCTACATGGCGACGGCCACGACGGGCGCGGCCATCCTCTTCCCCTCGCCGGCCTTCGACCCGCAGGCGACGCTGCGCATGGTGGCGGACCACCGCGCCACGGGCCTCTACGGCGTCGCCACCATGTTCGTCGCCATGTTCGAGCTGCTGCACCAGCGGCCGGACCTCATCCCCCGCGACAAGGTGGCCGCCTTCCCGACGCACCTGCGCAAGGGCATCGGCGCGGGCAGCTCGGTGCCCGAGTCCATCATGCGCCGCCTCTACGCAACCTTTGGCCTGCGCGACCTCGTCATCTGCTACGGCATGACCGAGACCAGCCCCGTCAGCTGCATGACGTCGCCGGGGGACCCGTTCGAGAAGCGGACGAGGACCGTCGGCCGCGTCATGCCGCACACCAAGGTCAAGATCGTGGACCCTTCGGACCGCCGCCGCGTGCTCCCCATCGGGGAGAAGGGCGAGCTGGCCGCCGCCGGGTACCTGGTCATGCAGGGTTACTGGGGGGACAAGGAGCGGACGGAGGAGGTGAGGCGGGTGGAGCGGGACGAGGAGGAGGGAGAAGGGGCCACGGAGGAAGTGTGGATGTACAGCGGGGACGAGGCGAGCATGGACGAGAACGGCTACGTGGAGATCACGGGGCGGATCAAGGACCTGATCATCCGGGGCGGCGAGAACATCCACCCGCTCGAGATCGAGAACTGCCTCTTCCAGCACCCGCTCGTGGCCGAGGTCAGCGTCGTCGGCGTGCCGGACGACAAGTACGGGGAGAGCGTCGGGGCGTTCGTCATCGCGCGCGAGGGCGTCATGGCGGAGGGAGAAGGGGGAGAAGGGGGAGAAGGGGAGGAGAAGACGACGGAGACTACGCCGGGGGCCAAGGGAGAGGTGCTGACGCGGGATAGCGTGCGCGAATGGGTGAGGACCCATCTGTCGAGCCACCTGGTGCCCAAGCACGTCTGGTTCGTAAGGGAGTATCCCAAGACGGCGAGCGGCAAGATCCAGAAGTTCAAGTTGAGGGAGACGGCCAAGCAGTTGCTTGAGGCGGGGCGATAAGAGGCCATCATCTCTAGTCGTTGCTGTAGATGCAACCCGGGATAATTTTTTGGGGAAATGCATCGATGCAGGGTATTGAAGAGCGAAATAGTTGCAGTCATCATGATTGGCCATGTTGAGCTGTCATCTCCGAGATACCATCGGCTTACATTGCTGAGAGAAGAAGGGAAAACGGGATGCCCTGGGTTGCGGTTGGCCAAGGGTTTCTGCCATTAGTGGAACATGGCAATTCATCCCGGCAGCACATTTCTCAGACTCGAAAGAATCAAATACTTGTCATGAATTCGTCTAACAAGTGGACAAACAATGGGTCGCTGGCCGGGGCGAGGAGATGCTTGTATTATTCACTGGCCCCCCCGCGGTTGACTCGCAAACCTCCTTTTCTCCGCTTCTCAAGTCGACGAGCTCACGCCTCGGGCCAGTTCTTATTGAATGGAATACATGAGCCGTTCGCACTAGGCGCGATGTCCTTGTCGGTAAGGAAGACGCAGTACTTGGCCACCGACTCGAGAGGTATCTGGAGATCTGGACGGAAAGGGGTCTGCGAGGCCTGGATCTTCTTGTACATCTCGGTGTGCATCCCGTGGACGAACGCATCCGTGATGTTGGTGTTCATGGCTGGGGAGGATGATATGGTTAGTCTTAACCTTCCCCCCACTCCGGACCGTGGGGAGCCGGGTTTATGACATACCGCCGAGCATCAGCCCGATGCTGTAGATGCCCTTGTCGCCGTAGTAGCCGGCCGTATTCTTGGTCAAGGCCATGAGGCCGGCCTTGGACACCGTGTAGGCGGCGCCGCTCTTGAAGCCGTGCACGCTGGCGACAGAGCCAATGTTGATGATGACGCCGTACGAGCCCTCCTGCTTCTCGAACTGGGCGATGGCGGCCTTGGTGGTGAGGAAGGGACCCGTCAGGTTGATGTTGAGCACGCGATCCCACTTCTCCTTGGGGAGATCGCCGGCCGGCTCGAAGCCGTCCATGACCCCAGCCGCGTTGACGAGGACGTCCAGACGGCCGTAAGCGGCGACGGTGTCGTCGATAAGCCCCTGGACGGCAGCGGCGTCCGTGACGTCCACGGGCCGGGTGATGAACCTGTCGCCGTACGGCTCCGACCACTCACTGATCACGTCGGCGATGCGCTGTGGCAGGACGTCGCAGATGGCCACATTTGCACCGGCGGCGAGGAAAGCGGCCACGATGGCCTTTCCGAGACCGCCGCCGGCGCCCGTGACGATCACGGTCTTGTCCCGAGCCGAAGCCATTGCGGTACGAGACGCGAGGTGAGGAAGCTGGGAAGGAAGGTCCCTTTCGGAGCTGCTCTTGTTGACTTTGTGTGCCGGGAGGAGGAGGAGGAGGAGGTGTAGTTAGTCGCTGGTCCCCGCCTTGGAGGAAGAAGAGTACGTGGACTGGACGAGGGCGAGGGCCAGACAACCTTCTTATGCTGCTCGCTCCATAATGTTTCCCCTTTGTCCACGGAGGAGCGATTGCGGGGTCGGATAATTCGCGTACGATATAGAGCATGCATAATGTACATGTACAGTACATAGCAAGAATTCTAGGGAGAGCGGAGTTTGGCCCTGTCTCCTGGTGGACCGTCTCACGCGCACCGGATGGACCCTGCCTCTCTTCCTCGGGAGCGCCAACCCGGATAAGAATGCGAGATCGCGGGGCAAGCGATGGTGGGTTGCGCCTCAGTACGAAATGCGAACCCGAATGCGACCGCGAGCAAGGTAACGTTAGCTGAACATTCGCTCGCTTTCGAAGCTGCTCTCTGGCCATGGTTATCCAGTAAATAAAACAAGGAACATCTCAATTTTACCTTGGAATTAACATTGTAAATGAGTCGCTCAATCCTGTTGTAGGAGCTGTCTGACAAAAAAGAAGGAAAGAAATATAACGATGGTTCGAAACAAAAAGAGCAAGCAAGGATTGCGCATCACGGAGATGTCGTGAGAACAAATGAGCAAAACCGCTGATACCTAACGATGAATATTCGCTGATGCATCTCCGTCATGTTTTCTGATCCTTCTTCGGACGATGGAGTACTGGGAGGGGTCGCAGGCGAGCCAGGTACCCCGAGGAAGGAGCCGGGCTTCGCTGCGGAGTCCAGCGTATCGTACATGCATACATTCGAGTAACGTTAATGTACACTACAAAGTATTGCGCGGAGTAATCCGTAACTACCCTACATTGGTATGTACTCCGTATGTCCGTCGGGGAGCAGCCGTTGCGGTGCCACGCGGGTGCTTCCAAGGGGCTGGTGGGTCCGGCAAAGCTGATCCCCTGTCCCGGTGAAAATGACGAAATCGCGATTATGGGACGAGATCTTTTGAATTGAATTTTCGATCCAACCCAATTCCGACGACCACCGCCGAAAACGAGAGCATCTCGCCAGCAATTGACCGCAGCCTAGGGCACATAAACTGGGATATGACCCTCTATATCAAATATACATCTGATTCAAAAACACAATGACCTCCCTCGCGTCCAACCCTAAGCTTCAACTCGCCGCCACAGCCGTTGTGTCCGCGGCCGTCGCCGCCGGCGCCGTCCTCAGCTACCAGCGCCTGCAACAAGGCGACCGCGTCTCCCGCCTGAAGCAGTCTATCCCACAGTCCAGCGAGATAGAACCTGCCCTCCAATCGGTACCCTCACCCCCCCCCCCCCCCCCCCCCCCAAAAAAAAAAAAAAAAAAAAAAAAAAAAAAAAAAAAAAAAAAAAAAAACACCACAACCACAACCACAACCACAAACCGGCCAATCAACCCACTAACCCTTTCTTCCTATACCAGGTAACACGCGTTGGGCCCCTCCCGAGACCCGACAAAGAAGACGAGCACAACCAGGCGCTGGCCCACCGCGCCCAGAACGGCGACTTCGACGACGAGCTGATCCTCGAGCAGCTTGCGCGCAACCGCGTCTTCCTGGGCGACGACGGCTTGGGCCGGCTGCGCGCCGCCTTCGTCGTCGTCGTCGGCTGCGGCGGCGTCGGCTCGCACGCCTGCACCGCCCTCGCCCGCTCCGGCGTCCAGCGGCTCCGGCTCATCGACTTCGACCAGGTCACCCTCAGCAGCCTCAACCGCCACGCCGTCGCCACCCTGGCCGACGTCGGCCTGCCCAAGGTCCAGTGCCTGCAGCGCCGCCTGGTCGCCATCGCGCCCTGGGTCCGCTTCGACCTCCGGCTGCAAAAGTTCGACAAGACCGCGGCCGCCTCCCTGCTGGAAGGGTGGGAGGGCGACCCGGGCCGGAGGCCCGACTTTGTCATCGACGCCATCGACAACATCGACAGCAAGGTCGAGCTGCTCAAGTTCTGCCACGACGAGGGGCTGCCCGTCATCTCGGCCATGGGCGCCGGCACCAAGAGCGACCCGACCAGGGTCATGGTCGGCGACATCGGCGCCAGCTTCGAGGACGGCCTGTCGAGGGCGACGAGGAGGCGGCTGAAGCTGCTCGGCGTGACCAGCGGCATCCCCGTCGTCTACTCGACCGAGAAGATGGGCGAGGGCAAGGCCGCCTTGCTGCCGCTTCCCGAAGAAGAGTTCCAAAAGGGATCGGTGGGCGACCTCAGCGTGCTGCCCGATTTCCGCGTGCGCATCCTGCCGGTATTGGGTACCATGCCGGCTGTGTTTGGATACGTCGCAGCGAACCACGTTATCACTAAGATCTCTGGTGAGTCATCCTTATTTCCCCCTTTCTCTCTTTGTCGCTGCTCGAGCCATAGCTGACCTCCCAGGCTACCCGATGGACTATCAACCCGCCAAGGCCCGTGATAAGATGTACGAGGCCATCCTGGCGTACGTGCAGGCCACCGAGGAGAAAATTGTCCGCGTGTTTGAAGGCGGCCGGGCGGACATTTGCATCGGTCTCAAGATTCCCATCACACCGGGCGACATCTGCTTCCTGATCGAAGAAGCTTTCCGGGGCAGGAGCGCGGTCACTGGCATCCCGACAAAGCTCATGCTGATCCGGTGGAAGAAGCCCCAGCAATCCCCGCTGGTTCGGATTGGAGAGGGCAGCGAAGAACAAAAGTCCTCCAACCTCAGGCTCCGTGATCTGGTTTGCATGACAAAGGAGGAAGCCGTGAGGCACCTGAAGGAGGTGCTTCTTGGGGACAAGAGCCTCGAGGACGTGTACAGCCGGGAGGTCATTGAGCTGGTTGAGGCCCGCCAAAAGGAGGCCGAGGCCTATGAGCGCTATAGATGAATGGAATGGCTGTCGTAATGACGATGAGAGCCGCGCCATCTCGAGGTCTTTGCCACGTGAACAGTGAGTTAGCGTTACGCCTTTTCATTCGGTCACTTGCTCTTGCTTGGCACATTCCCGATTTCCCAACTTTCCCTCCATCGCGAGAGAAAAAAATCGGTATACCGTTTATTACGCGCTTTGGGTATCAGTGACTAACGCTCCAGTAAAGACTCCGAAAGGCAGAGACTGCGTCAGCTAAATGCAGCAACCCAACAACGCCAACCCATCAAACAGCAGAGACCGCAGCCGCCGCGAACCCCACATCCGACTAATTACTTCTTGGGCATATGCATGCCGATGCCCTGGCAAAGCAGGCCCCTGTTGTACCACTCGACGCCCGGCAGCAGCTGTGATACGACCCAGCGGGCGGTAGTCGTGTGACCGCTGCCTTCGCCGAATGGTTCATCTGTCTTGTCCTTGCGCAACCTGTCGTCAATCGCCAGCCTGGCCACCGCCTGCTCGAGGCTGTCCTTATTCTCGGCCCGAGGGAACGACGTCCGGCCTTCAGCCAGCGCTTGGAAGATGATCAGTTGGTCCTGGAGGAATTCGTCGACAACTGCCCCGCTCGACACCTCCTCATACAGCTCCCTGGAAACCTTTCGGGAGATTGTCGCGCTCAGCGAGCTGGCCGTCTGCACGCCGCCCTTACCCTTGGCCTTCTTTGGCATCGATGTGAGAACATCTCGACCCCAGCGCACCGTGCCTGCCTTGGCGACCAGCAAGACGTAAATTCTCGCGTCGTCGCCACTGTCCTCGTCGACCTTGAACTCCACCGGCACATCAGGAAACAGCTGCTCCAAGTCTCCCACGAGCGCCTCCATCATCGACTCGCGCATCCCGAGAGGCACAATCATGGAGACATCAATTTCCTTGACATCCTCCACGACGGGCAAGGCCCCATCTCCAGGATAAACAGCCATTGCGCCGTCCTTGCTGTTGTCCTTGAGCCGGAGCTTCTCGCCGGGTTTGAGCGGCCTGAACTTGAACTCGACCGTGCCGCGCTGCTGCTGCCTGCCCAGGCTCCACCCGCGCGCGAGCAGCTTGCGCTCGACCGTGATGCCGAACGCCTCGTGCAGCGCCGGCAGCAGCACCTGATCGAGGTACTCGAAGGACAGCGACCAAGCCACGTTGGTCCCGCCCGAGATCTCGAGCGTGATGGGCTCGCCCTTCTCGTTGCCCGCGAAGAGCAGGAAGGGGAACACGGCCTGGAAGATGAGCAGGGTGGACGCGGCCGGCGAGTCGGCGGCGATCTTGATGTGGCGCTCCTCGAGCTCGGACGGCCGCAGCTGGGGACGGAACTCCAGCGTCTGGCTGCCGATGGAGAGTCCCGAGACGTCGGCTGCTGTGGCCTTGGCGAGATAGTCGATAGATGTTACGTGTTGGGACTTTAGGCCTTTTATCGTTTAGAATAGAATTAGAAAAATCCCCTCCTGTGTCAGCATGGAATGTCTGGTGTGAGGCCGAGTGGTGAGATGTAAACAAATGAACGAACGTACCACCGCCCCGGGAGCCTTCCCTATTGCCCCGGACATGGGTGATGCGAATCGGCTGAGACGCGACCGACGCCAAAGCGGAGGCAATTCGCACGAGCTGGCCGCCGCCCTCGCCGGTTCTGCCGTCGAGCTCAATGATGGGTTTTTCTTCCTTCATCTCTGATTTTGTCTATGAGCGAGCGAAACTGTTTGGATTTCGTAAGCAGCTGCTTCAAAAGATATTTTCTTTTTATACATTTTTCTTGAACAGTGTATGACTTGGACCGCTACCAGTCGGCCATCAAATAACACAACCAGAGAAAGATATGTGGACTTACTTTGTGTTGTTGTTGTTGTGTGTGTGTGTGTGTGTGTGTGTGTGTTGGGCGGGGGTGAGGATGCAACCCGATTCAGCGGGCTTGTGGTGTGGGAAGCAACGACTGGAACGGGGCAATGAGAAATAGCTATTAAGTTGATGATGGGTCAACAAAGCAACCGGGTAAAAAAGTTGGGGGATAGCGAGCCTCAAGTACCCGAGTTCAGCGGCAGGCAAGTGCTTTGCTCTTATCTGATCACCACAAACTCGTTTCAGTATTGCTGAAACTCTTTCGCCGAAAAGTCAACCATTTTCCGTTCTCATATGCCCATCGATTGCGCTAATGTTTGGTAGCTTCCCGATTTAGCTCGGGCTCCATGCTTATTAGTTGGCCGGCGTTGGAGTCGGAGTCACTCGGCCGCCCTGCTGAAGACGGCGTGGGGCACCGGGCCTGCTAAAAATGACAAGGTTCAGTGGGGGGCGCTCCGCCACGCAGGCCGCTGTTTCTGCGGCTTTGCGACTCCGAGCCTGGCATGTCAGGTAAGCAAGCGCCGAATCGGCTCGGGAGAGGTCCATCCGGACTCGAATTTCCGTCGGCGTCGCGATTCACATTTAGTGCTATCATTATTAAGCTTTCAATTGTCCCATGCCAACCATGATGCTCCCGATAATCGGATCTTCTGGCTCGAACCGAGGAACAAGTCGTAATGCCAATTGATGAAATGCCAACCAACGCGACAAGTTTGAGCCGAGGCAGCGTGGCCTTGACTGGCATCCTTCATCACCACCAGAGCGAGGCGAGGAGAGTACCTACAACGTGTAATCTCAAACACCGAACGCCCGTTTTCTTCTGGCTGCAGAGTTGCAAATTGTGGGCACGAACGGGCTGTGTTAGCTTACCCGGTGACCCCATCATGCAGCTCGATGTCTACTGCGATACGGAAATGCGCCGGCTATAGTCTCGGTCGCCGTCAGCACCCTCAACATAACGCCTGCGTCCGAGTGTTCGAAGATTGCGGGGAAACCCATCGTTAGCTCCGCGAGTGTCAAGCGAGCGCGTGACGATGGGTTTCTGCACACTCCGTACACGGCGCCGGGACTTCTGAAATTCGAGCTGCCCAGCTCTCCCACAGTCATCGCGTGTGAAGCAATGCAGACCAAGAGCAAGGGTTTAAGTGTTGGGGGGGGGGGGGGGGGGGTTGACAGCTCGTTAGTCGAGGGTGCGAAAAAAAGTCTTGCGCCCAAAAAGGTCGAGTACCCCTATTGTTTCGGCGGCTCACATTCATCCCAGCCGTAAACAAGCAATCATCATCAGGGGAGAGAGGAAGCATATCTCCCTCCGAGGTGCCCAGCCAAGGCTCGAGAGCCACCAAAAACCGAGAGGACCGGAAGGGGGGGAGGGGGCTTCCGATGCCCATGTGGGGAAGTTCTCTGCCATCATATGATTTTTGCACTGGCAGCTCTCGCTACGCGCGTACGAGTTGCGAGTTCTCCTTCGATCAGGGAGGTTGAGACATACCACGGAGTTTTGAGTGGAAAGGGGAGGGTCATCCACTTGGTCTATTCCTGTTCATGTGTTTGTTGCTCCTCACGACGAGGACGCTCCGGGAATGGATCGGTTGATCATATTACATTAACAGAGCTACGGCGTGAAATATATAGCCAGAGCCGAAGGGAGATGGACATACTTATATGTAAGCATGCGTCCCCTTTCCCCTTTCCCCTCTCCCCTCTCCAGCCCTCTTTCTCCAGCCCTCTCTTTCATGGGACCTCCTTCCATTCTTCCAACGAGTACTCGCTGACGAACATCTTGATTATTTCCGACTCTCACAACGTGCGGTGGTCAACTCCAAGGCTCCAGGCCCGTCTGGCTCGAGAACGGCCCGTGACGGATGGACGCAGATAGACCTCATTCAATCGGCTCTCGCATGCCCTGGGAAGTCTACAATAGTCAGCGGATACAGCTGTGACGGCAGGATCGGTCCCTTACGGAAAAGCTTACCTCGGAACGTCCGCTATGTGTGTTCCCTTTCCATCCCGGAGTGGCCAACATAACTGCGCGGTTCTCTCCCGCGCAAACGTATCGTACACACGAAGGAGATTCTGCCTCCCCGTTAGCCCCGTGCTGCCGCTCTGGGGTTTCCGTTGGTATTCGGGAACGGCGTGTCGAGTTCCGGGCCCAGGGCGGCCGCGATCTTGTCCTCGGCCGCTGCCGTGTGCTGCCGGATCGACTCGGCCACGTCCGTCGTGTGGTCCTCCCGCTTCTGCCGCTCGCTCTGGGCCGCTTCGACAAATAGTCTGGTCCAGTATTGGGAGTCTTGTGCGTCCTGGGCGTCCATCGTGTTTGACTGAGGAGTTGGCGTGTGTGTGCGGATTGGGACTGGGTGATGGGTTCAGGAGGAGGCGGCAAAGAACAGGACGATGAGATGTAAGTAGCCTGGGCACGAGAAACGCTTGGGGTTCCTGCGAGGCAAATAAATGCGCAATGGGCGTCGGCGTGGTTGAGCGGAACAGGATGCCTGGGCGGCCAGCTTCATTAATACTAAAGAAGAGAGGCGAGTAGCGAGCTGGGCTCCTCGAATCCGGACACTTCCCCGGCCCATTTTTTGAACACGATCAGCCGCGTGCTTCTCCTGCTCCGCGGGAATTTCCATGCCGGGGAAGAGGGGGATGGCGCTCGCACTTGGGACAGAGAGTTACGAGTCCCCGAGAGGCCCCAGGTATACAGGAATGTGCGCGCAAAAAGAAGGGGAGCCGGTCCTTGCTCCCCCATCCCGTTTCGCCCCGTCCGTTTCGCCCCGTCCCGTTTCGCCCCGTCCCGTTTCGCCCCCACCCCCCCCCCCCCTTCCTTTTGTCAACCACATGGCGACAGGGATTTGGGTGAGGAGCGGTGGGCAATGATAGCAGCGCAACGCAAGGGTCCCATTGGGCCATCTGTATCAAGAGCTGCGGCTAAGGCGTCCACCATGCGGTCCTTACCGAGCAAGCCGCGCCTGAGATGGCGACATTGGACATGGTGTGAGACTGCAGGGGGTTTTTCGGAGAAAGAGGGAGCTTCCGTTACACGTCCAATGTATATCACGTGGGTAAAATGTACGTATGTACACGCATACTGTACCTATCAAGGAACACTCGGTGGGCTCTGCGACGGCGAGTATACACTACACGTATGTATGCACATTCATTGCCCAGGATCTCCAATACACCTAATCTGTGCCGCAGACTCCTCCCGCTTAGGTGGGAAGTTGGTAGTTATGGCTCTGAAGCGCTACCAGTGAAAGAAACCTGGGCCTTGGTGAGGAGGGTATAGCACCCGGGATCCGGTGTTGATAGTACGAAAGGCCCCTTGCACTTTGCGGCAGTGTTTGTGCGAGTACGGAGTCCATCTCCCAGATCACAAGGCTACCTAGCGGTGTTCTCAAGTCTCAGACCACAGGCATGCTGTAAGAGGGGGGGTGATAGGGGCTGGGCAGTCATAAGTCTTGCAGAGTGGTGTACGTATGTACGTACTTATAGGCTACGCTTCATGTGCGCTGGCACGAGGTCCTGCATCCTACCCACATCATCATCACCATCATCATCATCATCCCACATCCGCTACTGGGCGTTATGGTTGAGTAGTTGCTGTCAAACCTGCCAATGCCGGGTTTGTCATGCCGGGTTGCGAATCCTTCGATTGACGTTAACTAACAGGGATCTTTCGAGGCACGGCCGGGGAAAAAAGAAAGAGGAGGGGAGCCCGCGCCGCCCACCGCAGCCACAGTGCAACACCCCTGCCGAAACGAGAATCAGAGGCTGAAAGGTTGGGGTGAGGAAGTTAGGAATGAAAAGAAAGAATCTCTTGTCCTCTGTCATCAGACCGGGAAATCTGGGGCTGGCGTTCTGTCGTACAATCGCTAAGTCGATGAGCAAACTAACCCAGTAGATAGAATTTAGTACCACTTGAGTGTCAAGATTTCACCCAGAGCATTGCCATGAAAGCAGCGAGCACTGCATGCTTCTTATTACCGGTGACTACTAAGATTTGAATTCTCCCGAGTAAATATAAGAAGCATGAAACTCGACGGCTGCAGCGAGAGTCATAACGGTCGAGAACTTGTTTTACGGAAGGAGGCTAGAGGCTGCTGCCAGTCAGTCAGCTCGGTGCTGTGCCAGGGGCCGACGTACAATACAGGGGGTCTGTAGCGTACGGAGTAGTGTATAACTACGCTCAAGGCCTGATCGCTTGGTTGCCACGTGGGCGTCCCTGGTCGCCAACCCCTGCGTCCGTTCAGAGATCACGATGCCGCAATCTGAGGTTACACTACGGATACTCAATGTTACAGGTGCATGCAGCCAAGAAGCAGCGGTGAGCAAGGGGAATTGCCCGTTGCCGATGCAGCTCACCACCTACACAGTACAACTGACAAGGCTCTTCAAACCAACCCATTGATAAACTGCGGAGATTCGTGTTTTGCTTTTATTGACCCACAGCGAGGGGCAGCCCATGTTACGTAGGGCGCATAATAATCCCTCTTTCTTTGCCCAGTTGCCGGGTGTATCTTCCCTGGCCAGTCCCTGTTCTCACACATTGATCTTGAGAGAGAAGTCGACGTGGCGTACACCCTGGTGAATGGAGCTTGTCGAGAGAATGTCGACATCTGCGAGCATCGTCAGCCAATCCACGCCGCCAAAAATTCCCCTCGTACGGGAACGGTTGGTGGCGAGAGCTTACCGTTGCAGATGTAGAGTTCAGCATTATCCTCGCTCAGCCCCCCCGAGACCTCGAGCAGGAACTGCTTTTTCCCCTTCCACTTCTCCTTGAGGCTCCGCGACGTGGCCTTGACGCCTTCTCCGGTGAAATTGTCGAGCATGACGATATCGGCGCCGGCGGCAATGGCCTCGTCAGCCTCCTCCTCGCTTTGTACCTCGACCTCGACCTTCAAGCTGAATCCCCCCGCAGCCTTGGCAGCCTTCACTGCCTGGGTGATACTCCCGCGGCTCCACACGTGGTTATCTTTGAGCATGATCATTGTGCTCAGATCCATCCGATGAGTATCGGCGCCGCCGACCAGCATGCCGTACTTCTCCACGAGCCGGAAGCCGGGCGTCGTCTTCCGCGTGCCTGCCAGCGTGCCCTGCCAGCCGGCGCTACGCAGGTTGACCAGCAGCCTGCGGCTCATAGTCGCAATGCCAGAGCACCGCGCCAAGATGTTGAGGGCCACCCGCTCGCCCTCCAGGATGCCTCGTGCGGGGCCCTTGACAATCGCCAGCGCCGTCTTGTCACCGTGCGACTCGATGTGCGACCCCTCGCGGGCGTGCCATTCGACCGTGCACCCGCATTGGGCGAACACCTCGTTGAAGAAGGGGACGCCGGCGAGGATGCCGGATGACTTGCCCCAGAGCGTCGCCGTGCGTGGGTGATCGCCAACGACGAAGCCACCCACGTCAAAGGAGGGCGTGTCCTCGGCGAGCCAGGCGGTGACCTGGGACTTCCACGAGGCTGGGAGGAGGTGCTCTAACGAGCCGTGATCCAGAGGAATTTCAATCATGATGTGCGCCTTTTTATTTCGTATTGGGCCGCTCCAGCGATGATGAGAGAGGGATGGCAATCTAAACAACCGTTACGGTATCGGATGCGTTGCGTACAAATGGCGTCTCTGACTGACTCGATCCCAAGGACGACCGAGTTCCGGTTGGGCGATTGTCGAGACCCAGGGATTGTGCGTAAGCTGGGATTCCAATCGAACTCTCGAACCAGACGAGAGCGAGAGGGTGAGCCTTGTCCAGAAGCTCCTCAATTGGCTAGTAGGAAAAAAAGGTAAGGATGGTAAGGTAGGCTGAACGGGGGAAGTGCAGTGATCCGACGAGTCTCAGCAACCAACAGCGTCAATTACATTTTTCCCAAGGAGCGAGGGGCATGGAGGGGAAGGAGGGGCATCTGCGGCGAACCCCCACGGCAATCCATGGGTCTGTGCCGGCTCCATCCATACTCCCCCGCGACTTTCCGTTCGTGGATACCTCACTTACTACGGAATACAGTAAGCAGGAGGCACCTGTGTGGAAGCAGCAACAGCTCCACACACCGCAGTCCCCACCGTGCGTGTAACTTACTGCCTTTACCTACTGCGAGTAAGTGATATAAACGCATTCCCGTTCCCAACCCGAAGGTTTCGTACCAAACTTCGCAACCTGCCACGCAAACAAGTGTTTGGTAGCACCAGAACGCGGACAAAGACGGGATTAAATGTGGAACAATTGTCCGCCTGTTGGAGGCGCAGCCACAACCCATGAGCAGGCACAACCAACACTTTTCAGTCATTCCTTGTAACAGATGATGATCTCTGCCGTCTGAGAGCTATTACTGTATACTTGTTCCGACCATTGGTCACTCACCACGTTTGGACTGCTTTTTTACCGATCGGAGAGGGTTATGGCACTAGACAAGCCGAGTGCAGCTGCGAGGGGCCGTAGAAACATCCTCATAAAGCGGCCAAACGCAACCGACGCGGTCGACGGGACCGACAGGACCACCGTGTCAGAGAGCCGAGTAAAGCGACGAAAGACATGCGCTATTGCCGGAGATCCCATCCAGTCCAAAGCTGCCGAACATGCGCCGTCATCATCGTCTCGGAGCCAGACGGCAGGGCGGCGACCTAGCAACACGTCGCCCATCCTCCTCAACCGCAGACCTACCGAGCCTCTGAACATCTATGTCCTCGGCGCCAACAGCGGCGGCGAGCTTGGCCTCGGACCCTCGGTCAAATCCGGGAACGCGGCAAACCCCCGTCTGAACCCGTATCTCTCCGGTCCCGTCGGCGTTGTCCAAGTCTCACTCGGTGCCATGCACGGCGTCGCTCTCACGCTGGACAACAAGATCCTGACCTGGGGAGTCAACGACCATGGCGCTCTTGGCCGTGACACCGCGTGGGAGGGTAATCTGGTGGATATGGACGACGACCGCAGCGACGACGACGATAGCGAGGACGAGGGCGAGCTCAACCCAAAAGAGTCCACCCCCACACCGGTCGACATGAGTGACGTGCCGTCAGATACCATCTTCACACAAGTGGCGGCAACCGACAATGCCACCTTCGTCTTGACCAGCACCGGTCGTGTGTATGGATGGGGTACTTTCAGGGCAAGCCGCTAATATCCCGCCGTGGTCCCGAAGCCGGCCGGCTGTGCTGACATACTTTGGTAGTCGGAGGACGGGAAACTGTCATTCACCCCAACAGTCCGGGCACAGTCTCGCCCGGTCCTCATACGCCAGGTCGAGAATATCATCAAGCTTTGCTGCGGAAGCAATCATGTCATGGCTCTGACCGCCGATGGCTTCGTGTACACTTGGGGCCGGGGCACTGATGGCCAGCTCGGTCGCCGCTTCTCCTCCCGGGTCGTGGATTGGAACAAGCAAGGACTCATCCCGCAGAAGGTCGCCGGGCTGAAGGACATTGTCGAGATTGGCAGCGGCTCCAATCACTCCTTCGCTGTCGACCGTGCCGGTCGAGTTTACGGCTGGGGTTTCAACAACGCGGGCCAGATCGGAGTCGTCGACGATGCTGGCGAATACGAATCGGCGTACGATTTTGTCATCACCGTGCCCGTCCCGAGTCTCGTACAGAGCTTGGAGGGCTTGCCGCGCATCAAACAAATTACGGGCGGCAACTTCCACAGCATCGCAGTTACGGAGGACGGCCGGTGTCTGACGTGGGGCCGCCTCTACTCGTTCGCTACGGGCCTCAAGATCGATGCCTTGCCACCGCAATTCGTCGTTCTGGACTCCCGGGGCAAGCCGAGCTTTCTCAGCGTTCCGACAGCTGTCCCCGGGCTCCCGGCCAGCTTCGTGGCAGCCGCAAGCGAACACAGCCTTGCGGTCACGGTCGACGAGAAGATCTACGCATGGGGCCTCAACTTGACGAAACAGATCGGACACAAGCAAGAGGAAGTCGAGGTTGCGACTCCCATCACCCACGACTCGGTCGCGGACAAGCGGTTTGTCTGGGTCGGTGCTGGCGCGCAGTTCAGCATGCTCGGAGAGCTTGCCGCTCCGAATTGACTGATTATCGGGGCGAAAGCTCCAAGCCAAAAACTGAGCTGCACATCGGACGGAGGATTACAAAGAGCGGAAGTCACAAGCTGAAAGGTGGTAGTGGGAGGGTGCCGCAGAAACCATGTTTACCTGTGCACCGGGCAAGATTATAAAAAGAATGGACGGTGAACAAGAAAAAAAATAAAATAGACAAAAAAGGAAAGAAGTAAAAAAAAAAAAAAAAAAAAAAAAAAAAAAAAAAAAAAAAAAAGAGAGAGAGAGAGAGAGAGAGAGAGAGAGAGAGAGAGAAGGTCGAAGGAGAAGAAGGAAAGGAGAATAAAGAATCGGGGGAAAAAAGTACGGACAAAAATAACTAGATCCGGGATGAGCGATGACACCGGGCAAAGGGGAGGAAAGGCGCATCTCGAGCAAATCTCGAACAGACATACCCACGAGACAAGGCAACGCGTCTTTCAAAGAAAGGAATCGGGGCTAACTCTATCCTACACTAGGAACGCAAAGACGTGCTCCCAGTGCGGCCATACTTCTTGGGGCCAGCCAGAGTAGTCTAGATGCGCTCAGAGTGCATCTCCGAACCTGGCGCCGCCCGGTAAGAATGAAAGCAAGCCGTCGTCGCTGTCACTAACTAACTGGTATCCGCAGGGTGCCAAGCGTTCCATCTCTAATAAGAATATTCGCGGCCTCTGGTCGCTTCGTGCCAAGTGTAATTATGACCGCCCGGTCGTTACCTTTGTCCAGTCGTAAACAACCACAGCCGCTCGATGTCGGCGCCGTCGTACATTCAGTGTCCCTTGAGACCTGACTCCGCAGCATCGCTAAAAAGGGCAGCGCGTATTATCTGGTTCGATGTCAAGGTGCTGTGAAGTCTCAGTGAGGTTTTGCAGTAGCCCCTTATCGTCGATACCTAGGGCTGGTGTCATTGAACGCCATCTTGCCTCTCGCATTCAACCATGTTTTTTTGACGACGTAAATGATGTATTCAATGATTATCAGTATTGTCCGACGTCGGAGGAGGTTTAGTATAGTCGCGGGAGCAGCTAGAGACGCGATGGTTCTGCACCCCAGCCTGGTGCCACGCTACGAAAGCCTCACCGCACCTTGTAATCATGCTCGGTCCCACACGCGAGGCGAATAAATCGCGTGGGTTAAACTTGAGCTTGCATCATCATCAAGAGTTTGCTCCTGTGAGTCGAGTCAAGGGTCGCGGAACTCCGCAACCCGCTTGGCAACGAGACGCCATTTAATGCAGAATTGAACCACGGAGAGATATGATCGACGCAAAAGGCCCCCGGCCTTGAGATTCCTCTTCCCCTTATATACAAAACCTACCGACTCAGTGACGAAACCCGAATCGTCTGTCCCATAGACGCAGCCGAAACCCGATTTTTGCGAAACAAACATATTCCCCGCCAAAACTCCGGAAGGAGAGAACGACCATATGAACAGAATAGGAGGGAACAAGAGACGAGCCTGCTAACGAGTGCCGATGTGGTATCGAAGCCCCTAATCGGCCCCCAGCAAAGAAACGCATATGTACTCTCTTGCAAGATCATTTTACATGACGGGAATACCTTCGTACTCTGCGTAACCCAGGGCGAGGTTCATGTTTTCTATTTCCCTGGCATTAGCACAACCGATACCGTACGCAACGGAGAGAGCGGATTGGTAGCAGGAGGAACTTACGCAAACACTGAGTGGCGGCGCCCTTGAGCAGGTTGTCGATGGTGGCGCACACGACGACACGCTTCCCGCTCTTGTCCACCTCGAACCCGCCAATCTCGACGCCGTGCTTGCCGCTGATGTTCTTGACCAGCGGCGCCTCGCCCACCACCTTGACCAGCTTCTCGCCGGCGTAGCGGTCCTGATAGATCTGGCGGATGTCGCGCGACGTCATGGTCTTGTTGAGCGGGATCGAGATGGTGTGGTGGATGCCGCGGAACCAGACAGCGACGTGCGGGATAAACGCCACCTGCGCGCCGAGCTGCGTGCTAACCTCGCGCTCGTGGATATGGCCCGTCAGGCTGTACGGGATGATGTTATCCGTGAGCAGGTTGACGTCGTTCTTGGGAGAAGGTTTAGTGCCGGCGCCCGAGTAGCCCGAGACGCCAAACACGTGAGGCATGCCGCCGAGATGGGGGACAAGGGGAGCGATACCGAGCTGGGCAGCCGTGGCATAGCAGCCGGGGTTAGCGATCTGGGTGGCCTGGGTGAGGTTCGCCCTAGGAACGAGCTCGGGGAGACCGTAGGTCCAGGTATTGTCGAAACGGTAGTCTGCTGACAAGTCGACGATGACGCTCTTATGGTCCGAGCCCTTGCGGCCCTCGTACACGGCCTCGACGAATGGCTTGCAGACGCCGTTCGGCAGAGCCAGGACCCAACAGTCGATTTCGCCCCGCCGCTCCATATCCCGGACGTCTTCGGGGCTGAGATTCTCGTAGATGACGTCTCGCTTGTTGTACCCTTCGAGCTTGGTGCCCGCAAGCTCGCGGGAGGAGACATGGCGCAGATCCATGTTCGGGTGAGAGTCGAGCAAGCGGATCAGCTCCTGGCCGGTGTAGCCGCGGGCGCCAATCAATGCCACCCTGGCGGGCTGCGACTTGGATGCGTTCTTCTTGCCGATCGGGGGGTTGGGGTTGGTCTGGGTGACGTAGCTCCTCCGAGCGGTCTGGCCAGAGGTTGGCGCCGAGAGGATGGGGCGGCGAGCGAGCGTGGAATAGGCACGGGCCTGCTGGGCTACCGGCTTGGCCCCTTTCGTGGCGGCGCGCTGCAACCGCGACTCGAGGTTGGAGTCGCCAAGCATGGCACGGCCATGCTCCGTGAAGTCCTTCATCAACCGCACCACCTCCTCGCCGTTCTCGATCCCGTACCAGAACATAACACTGCCGTTCCGGGTGATGCTGCCATCAGCCTTGTCGAAGAACCACCCGAGGTTCTCGTCATCCTCCCTCACGGTCCAGACAAGCTGGGGGTGCTCCTTGCGGAGGGCGGTGAAGATGTTATCGGCGACGTTGGTCAGCCACCCAGACTTGGTGATAGTCAGGGTGGCAAGGGTAGCCTGGCGGCCGTTGCGCGCCGGCAAGACGATGGCAAGGGCGTTCATCGGCCCGTCGTAATACGCCTTGAAGTCGTTTTCCCGGAGGAAGTCGAGGTACTTGTCAACGGTGGCCCGGGCATCGGGGCCCTCCCGGTCGCGAATCAGCACCTCCTTCAGGGCGTCCAGGTCCTTGAACTCGGACAGGCTGGTAGCCGAGAGCAGCTTGTTGCCGCGGCGGATGAGCGTGCCGGCCCCAGAGTCCGTGAACAGTTCCTTCTGGAGCTCGCCAGGGTGGATGATGGCGACACTGGTAGCGCGAGGCAGGGTATCCAGCAGCTCCTTGATCTCCTTGATCTTCAACCGGGTGCCGTACTTGACCCATGACTGCGACATGAGGTAGTCATACTCCTCGTCCAGGTTGATGGCCGAGATCCTCTGGCCCGCAGCGTCGAAAAGACCACCCTTCTCGGACAGGTAGACGACCTTGAGGGGCTCCAGGGCCCGGGCCAGCTCGGCAGCAGCGACGTCGGCATTGACATTGAGGATCTGGCCATCGTCGGTCTCGGCCATGGAGGTGAGAATCGGAAGATAGCCATTGTTGATGGCCGTCTCGATGGGCTTCTTGTTGACGCTCGTGATCTTTCCGACAAAGCCCCACTTGTCCTTGTCAAGATAGTCCGCCCTGAACATGCCGGTCGTCAGGGGCTGGGCATGCACGCCCTTCTCCTCCAGCTTGTTCACCAGGTTGAGGTTCTCCTGGAGGAACAGGTCGCGTGCGACACGCAGAGTCTTGGAGTCGGTCACCCGGATGCCTTCCTCAAACTGAGGCTCGACGCCGGCCTGCTCGAGCAGGGTGTTGAGCTGGGGCCCGGCCCCGTGGACGATGACGGGATAGAGGCCGACGGCGTAGAGGAATGCCAAGCTAGAGCACAACTCGTCCAGGTAGTCGGTCAGGATGGCACCGCCGACCTTGATGACGGCGAAGCGCTGCGACGAAACGGAGGTGAAGAGCGAGAGGTACTGCTGAACTTCGCGCTTGGATCCCACAGACGACAGCGTCTGCACGATCATGCCCCGGGTGCTGAGGTCGATGGATCGGGCGGCAGAAGACGAGAAAGGTCTCGCTCGAAGAAGGGAAGCAGGCACGGTGGCGAGGCGCGACCGGGGCAGGCGGCGGACGCTGCGGCGGGCGCCCGCCCTCAGGGCAACAGCACAAGCGGAAAGCATCCTGGGGAAGCTGACGGTCGGTTGGGGAGAAATTCGAACAGTCGAGCTGCTTTGGCTAAGGAAACCCGAGCGGTGTGCGGCAAGATGGTGTTGACACCTCGCGACGAATCGGAGCTACCTTGCACTCGGCTGGAGCTGGACCTCGGATGAGTCAATAGCGAGCGGACCACCTACCATTGACGGCGGAGAAGCCAAGGGAGCAGAGACGGAGGAGCGGCGGAGGCCCTGCCGAGAGTCAATGGCACGAGGTCGAGGCCGGAGGTAAAGCCGGAGTCGGTGGTCGTCCCAGGGCTTTTTTGAATGTAGGGGCCTGGCAAGTGTCGGTCAAGCGGTGGTGGAGGGGCAACCAAAGAAAAAAAAAAAATTGACACCGAAACCCCCGAAACCGCTTTCGCAGAGGGGGGACGGGACTGGTCCAGCATGCCGAGCCCCTGTTAGTGCCTGCAGGTGCTGTGGAGCGACTTCGGCACCAAACCTGGATATGGCAGCAAACCAACCATCAGCGACTGACCCCAATAAAAAAACCATGCCATTCTCTTCTGGAAACAGGTTAATCGCGCATAGGTATTGAGGATTCCGTACTTGAAAGCAAGTAGGATATATAGTATATAGTGCACGCAGCGCAGCTGCTGTAGTGGGTGGGCTGGTCGGGCTAAACTCGGGCAGCCATCCAAGGTTTCGCGTGTCGGCGAGAGAAGGTCGGGAAACCATCTATGGCGTGGGTGAACATGTCCCAAAGGATACAATGTGTACATATTCCCCGTTTCCAATTGCAGCTATCCGTCCCTTGTAGACGCACTGAACCTAACCCGGGGCATCTCGGTCCACCTATGCGCGATGAATGACGTGCAACCTTTGGACCACCAGACTAATCAGTATTGTATGTACTCCTCCACCGCCGGGACTTCTCGGTTCCCACGCTGACCGCGCGCGCGCCCCCCAGGGTTATGTTTAGCACAGCATGTACAGAAGCGCGTTGCTTTCCCCTTCTGATACTAAGAAAAGTCGTGAATGTTCATCATAACCACCATCTCGATTAATTGCCCAAGGGAACCTGCTCCCTCGACCCATCATAAGTACAGCTACCTCCGTTGGAAGTGACAGTGTTGCTCCATGCTGAGATCCACGCAACGCCAAGCGACCTACGGCTAGTCTGCGCGACCAGCCCGAGACCGCGAAATCAAAAAGCAAAGGCCCAGAACATGAAAATTCCAAACGAGCACGATTCATCCCGGCGGGAGCCAATCCACGGCTTATATCCTTTCCGTCTTGCTTTACAACCAGTTCAAAGTCGTCACGGTCATCGTTGGGATCATTTCTTCGTCGAGGTAACGACTACGCATCTCGTCAGCGGGGAGTTTAGGAAGGGGCGTGCAGTGGTACCACAAACCTGCTGGAATGATGATGATCGCGAGGAGGACAATAATGCCGATGCCGAGCCAAATCCGCATCTTCATATCCTGCGGACCGGTTAGATCGAAATGAGGCAGGAAAAATCACGGATCCTGCTCACCTTCCACCACATCTGCTTCCGGACCCTGTTGGCGCTGCGACGGAAGGTCTGGGCGGAATCGGCCAGCTTGTTCGACTGTTCGTGTAGGTCTTCGATTCTTTCCCTCCGGTCCATGAGCCTCTCCGCATTCTTCTGAAGCTCAAGCTTGGCCGCTTGAATTTCCTACCGAGAGGGGTCAGCCGACACATTCCCAGTCCTCTCGTGAGATAGGCAGCATGAAGCATGAAGATTCGAAAAGGTGGCCCGATGCGACAAAGATGAGAGCATCGACGATGCTCGGCTTCCTCGGGCAGGAGCCACTGCCGCCACTGCAAACCAAAATCTTGTGCATCGGGCTGTCACCGGAGCGTCGCGGATGGCACGATGGTTGTCAAACAGAGACATCAAATCCCAGATTGACAACTGATTAGATGCTGCAGCGTGCGGATGGTTTGTCGTATGGCTGTGGGAGACGGCGATGACGTCGGCGACGGCAATGTCGTCGGTCGCTCGGCGTTTGGGCTTCGGCTGCGAACCCCCATCCATCCTCACGCGCCTTCAACTGTGGAAGTATCACGAATACAATCAACCTACCTTGTTAGCCTCCTCGAACCTCGAGTTCCCCGCCGAAGCCCCCTCGCCGGGCCCGCTGGAGCTGTTCGGGATGTAAGGATCGTAGGGCGCCGTGGACATCTTGACAATCGCAGACGACAACTATCGATGGATCAAAGTCGTAGTGTGCAGGAATCGCAAGAGCAAACACTCGGTTTAGTGAGGAATTCGGCGCGCTGTTGGGAAGTGATGGCAAGTGTGCTCGAGATTGGTGCAGAGATGGCGGAGTGAAGCGGGTTGCTGGAGGAGTTGGCTGCGCTGTGACTGACGAACCTGTTTTCTTCAGGCGACACGCCAGCCATACATCTGACCAGGGGGGTTACCGGGGGGCACCCGCGGCTGGCAGGTGGCGCTCGAACCACCGAGATACCCGCTGAATCGTGCGAGGTATCCGCTAACAGATTTTATGGGGAACTCGGGCGTAAGCTGATAGTGGAGCAACCACTTAGAAGGGCCCAGAGCCACCTGTCAGGCAGCCGAGCCACTCTGCCAAGAGCCAGTTCCGTAACAAGCAAGCGCATGCAAGGCTTTGTTCTGGAAGAGATGGAATTTGTTGGTGATGAATATCAGCAATCTCCATTGAGCTGCACTCTTCTCGCTTAGGGACTGAGCTTAAATGAGAAAACCAAATGGCAGAGTGCACATCGTCGGCATCTGCACCAGGACGCTAAAACCTGCTTGGGATTTGAACATTGCTCAAGAACAGCCCGTGGTGTTTGGCCGTCCTGGCGAGTCCGAATGCCCAAGTTCTCCGAGGTTCTCGGATTTTCTCGTCGAGGTGTGAACAAGTCTGGTGCGGCATTCTGTCGCAGCATGGTTTCATCACCACTTGGTAGACTGTGCACTACGATCTTACCCCTTTATTACGAAGTACTTTACCGGGAACCCCAACAAGTCATGCCTCGGGTCCCCCGCAATTTTGCCGCCGTAGTGTAGCGTTCGTTTTGTTTTGGACCAAGGCGCCTGCGTTCCAACGGGGTCTCAGGGAAAAAGCTAACTTATTGCAAGCACTGTGACTTGGCAAGATTGCACTCTCGGGCACAAGCATCAGGGAGAGTGCCTAAGCTAACCCTTACCCTTATCTCTACAAATCTGAAAATGACGCCAAGAAGGCGAACTCAACCGCGCCCAGACGAGAGCCGCTTCTATTTTTTCTAATCAGTCGCAACGCCGCTCTTAGCCGGCATCAGTCATAGTAGGGATTTGTTGCTCGCTCCGGCCAACCTCCCCGAGCTCATCCTATCCAACAGCAACGGCAACCATGGCCTCTCCGATACCCCTCCAGAGGATACAAGCGCCTCTCGGGCGCGCCCTGGCGCGATCTTCCGTTTTCTCATCCCGTACTTACGCCACGATCCCGTCCCCTTCGGACCCGGCGGCACGACCGGCATCGGCTGGCAGCGAACCCACCGCCGCCGCCCCGACCAAGCCCGCGCGCCCGACCTACTTCAAAAACACCACCCTAGCCTCCTTCAGCGACTTCCTCCCCACGTCGCCCTCGGCGCCCCTCCCGCCCAGCGAGGCCTACGCCCCGCGCACCGCCACCGTCGGGCCCGAGGGGCGCAAGCGCACCATCACGCGGCTGCCCGACTGGCTCAAGACGCCGATCCCCTCGGCCGGGGCCAACCCCAACTTCGCCAAGATCAAGGCGGACCTGCGCGGGCTGGGCCTGCACACGGTCTGCGAGGAGGCGCGCTGCCCCAACATCGGCGAGTGCTGGGGCGGCAGCAGCAAGGCGGCCGCCACGGCCACCATCATGCTCATGGGCGACACGTGCACGCGCGGGTGCCGCTTCTGCTCCGTCAAGACGAGCCGCACGCCGCCGCCGCTGGACCCGCACGAGCCCGAGAACACGGCCGAGGCGCTCGCCCGCTGGGGGCTCGGCTACGTCGTCCTGACGAGCGTCGACCGCGACGACCTGCCCGACGGCGGCGCGAGGCACTTTGCCGAGACGATCCGCAAGATCAAGGCCAAGAAGCCGACCATGCTGGTCGAGGCCCTGACCGGCGACTTTGGCGGCGATATCGACATGGTCCGGATCGTCGCCGAGAGCGGCCTGGACGTGTACGCGCACAACGTCGAGACTGTCGAGGGCTTGACCCCGTATGTGAGGGACCGGCGGGCCACGTTCAGGCAGAGCTTGAAGGTGCTGGAGCACGTCAAGGAGGTCAGGGGGAAGGAGGGGATCATCACCAAGACCAGCATCATGCTGGGTCTGGGCGAGACCGAGGAGGAGATCTGGGAGACGCTGAGGGGTAGGTTTTTTTTTTTTTTTTTTTTTTTGCGGGATTCCGAGGACCTGAAAGCGTTGACTAACAACACTTCGGCAGAGCTGAGAAAGGTGGATGTCGACGTCGTCACCTTTGGCCAGTACATGCGGCCCACCAAGCGCCATCTCAAGGTGGAGCGCTATGTCACGCCCGAGGAGTTTGAGATCTGGAGGCAGCGCGCCCTGGACATGGGCTTCCTGTATTGCGCCAGCGGTCCCCTCGTCCGGTCGTCCTACAAGGCCGGCGAGGCGTTCATTGAGAACGTGCTACGGAAGCGGGCCGGCGAGAAGGCCATGGCGGCAGAGAACCTTGGCCAGGCCGTAGCGGCCGAGGGGGGGAGTAGCAAGGCTCTGTGATTCTTATCCGTTGGAAGGCTCTTTTCAACATCTCTGGGGATGGCGTTTCACACACCATTCGCGGTATAGACGGGATTCGCGCGGTATTGCATTGGACAGGACGGCGTTTGGGAACGGTCTTTAATCATTTGCCTCTACTACTGTAACATGAATTGTACTGTACACGACACACATCAGGGACCTCGATGCGTGCCTCACACCGCTGATCCGAACCTGATATCTTCGATTCGGCCGAGCGATTCGTTTCCCGTGACTCCGATGCTTGGCTCTGATGCCGCACGGCGCTGCCCCCTTACCAGCTGGCCTTCTTGACGCCCGGCAAGTTGCCAGCGAGCGCCTGTAACCGGAAGTTGTACTGCCAAATTGTTAGCTCGTCAAAACTCCCCTCCGCATGCGGTATCTCCTTACTCTTGACATCTTGAAATCTCTGAAAATACCCCTCCCCTTTCCGCCGAGGATACACCGGTTCCGGATCTGGGTCGGGCGCGTGTAGCAGTGCATCTGCGTCAGCTGGAGCTGCGCGGTCGCGCGGGTGCGAGCGGGAAGGGTCGTGTTGCGGACAATGTAGCGGAGGGCTTGCCTGTGGAGCGGTAAATGTACGTCAGCAGTCCGTTCAAGTGCCGCGTCGGCGCGTGGATTCAGATTGAGCCCGTTACCTCTCCGCTTCGGCGGCCTCGAAGGCCTTTCGCTTCGAATGGTCGCGGATGACCCTGATGTTGGTGAAGCACCCGAGGTCGAGCTTCTTTGCCCTGAACATAGACATCTTTGCAATTGTCTGTCTAAAGACTGACGTGAAATTGCCTGTGCGCGGAGAGGTTCTCGGCCTTCTTGGGGCGTCGTCGTCTTTGGCTCTGCGGCGAGGACGTCTTGCGTTGTGGTTCAAACGTCACGATTCTGCCGGGCGGTGTAGGCGAATTTCGTCCGAGCCAGCAACTGGCCATCCGAGGAGAAAGTCCGTGCACAAGTGACAGCTGCAATAGTTATACACAGACCAGCGACATACAACAGAGGAAGTTGTACAGAGTATTTCGATTTGCTATGTTGGTTGCTCTCGTTCTCTCTTGTTCTCTAGTTACCCCTGCCCCTGACTATATTAAAATTAGTAACTCTCTTTTTCCATGAATCCACGAAACCATCAAGTTAGCGCTATTATGATCAAGTAGATTTTTGGCTCGAATAATCAGCTCATCGAGCTTGATCAAAGATGAGCCTCACCATCTCCCTGGTACTCACTGCCTCTGGGCGACAAGGAGCGTGGTTCTTGGTTGCAGTCTTGAGTTTTGTTTTGGATGTAGAGAGAAGAGGTCGCAATTTGGCAGCGTGATCCAATCTGAACTCAGCAGCAACTCGTGTCAAAATACAACATATAATTAGGTGCAATTGCTGGAAGCAGCAATTGCGGCGTGGCTTTGCGTTTCACATCTTGCGATGTCTGGAGCTTCCATCTGGGGTGCAAAGCAGTCAACGACTCCCTGGTAAGCATGATATTCACGCCCTATGCCTATGAGCAGCCGAATCCCGGTAATAACAGCCGGTAGTTCTCAGCTGAGAACAGAGTAGAACCCGTGAATAAAGGCTGACCACTTCATGACACGCGTGGGGTTATCATAGTGATTTCTTGAAATTGTAATTCTCCTTGAAAAGGGGGCCAAGTCGAGTCAAGCGGTTGAGTATTGAAGTAACAGCAATATACACTGATAATATGCTGCTAGCGTGGTGGTTAACAATGGAAAGGTTCGCGGACTCAAAGAAGCCGACACCAAGTTTCTATGCCATGGCAGCTCTTTGATTCCGGTTGTCTTGTTCTCTTGTCTTGGTTGTTCTTTCCCGAACGCTGCCTTCTCTTCCATTTCTCCGATTAATTGCTCAGACTTGCAAGAAGAAACACAATCAATGGCCCTCAACAAACTTAGCAAAGCCCCAGCTTCTGTGCTGCGCATATTTGCGATCTCGTTGCTACAGCGCTTGTTCTCTTAGTGCCGATACCATCAGTGCGAGATCCGTTTGCGTTTCCCTCCTTGTTGAGTGGCTCGATCCTGCTTTTCCGCAAACATACATTCCTCTCTCGGCACCTTTCTGCGTATACCCGAGCCAATACGCGCACTTGCTTCCGGTTTCTTGAAGTTCTTGCTGATTACCGGATCCTCATCAGTCCCTGGCTCGTTATTCCGCCGCAGGTTATTTTACTCCTCCTACACGGAAATTGCAACTTTCGGATCTCGAGCACTTTGTCGTCGAACTGACTGACTGGCCATGTTTCGCCGACGCTGGTCGGGTCTTCCAGCAGACCCGGTCTTCCCATCAGACTTCAGAGAGCTTGGGTACGTTCTCTGTTTTCGCTTAATTACTGACAATGAAGCCACTCGCTGTGCTAATCAAGATTCCTTTCAAAGGTACTTCATCAACGACGTCGACGAGATCCGCTCCATCGAGAACCCTGACTACTACTTCAAGTACTACCTGACCAAGAACGACCGCTGGAACGAGCGCCAGCGCTTCGCCTTCAACCGTATTCCTTCCTCTCTGCTATTCCCACGCGCGGAAGTCCCTCTTCATTCCACTAACAGCCAGCCCTCAACAGAAGCGGTCCGCAGAGAGATCCACACCCGCCTCGACGCCCAAAACTTCACCACCATCCCCCTCCCGCTCGGCACGCCCCCCACGGACCCGCACGTCCCGATCCGCACGACTCCGGACCTCGCCGCCGCAAGCCGCGTGGTGCTGCTCTTCGGCGAGTCGTGCCAGCCGCTCGGCGTGCTCGCGCACCGCGTGATCGGCGGCAGGGGCGGCATCACGCGGGGATCGGTGCTGGGTCTCGTCGCGGCGCTCCGCGGCCAGCCGTCCTCGGCCGCTGACCCGTCGCCGCCGGGCATCCTGCTGGCCAACGCCGGCGAGCTGTGGTGGTGGCCCGAGGGCCGGTGCGGGCTGACGCCGGTGGACAGGCACCGCGTGCCGATGGCGAGCGCCGTGCACCTCGGGAGGTATCACGATCCGAAGGTGAACGAGGTCGCGGGGAACGGAACGGTCGGGGAGCATGTAAGAGGGGTGTTCGAGGCTGCCTTGAGGGGGGAACTGGTCGATGAGAAGGCCAAACTGGATGTCATTGCCGTGGGCGATACGGCGGAGGAAGTAGTTAACTACCTGGATGATGACGAGGTTTGGAAAGTCGCTGGCGACAGGCTGAGCTGTATGGTGGTGCTGGGAGGGTGCTACAGCTTTAAGAAGTTCAAGTGTGAAGGTTTCAAGAGGTTCGTGGCAGAGGTATGTTTTTCCTTCTTTTACAGGGATGGAAAAGATACTAACTCGGCACAGCGCGCCCGCGCCTATATCATCCACCACGCGCATCTCGACACTCCCGTTGCCGGCCCCGAAGGCAGCCCTGACACGGCGGGGTTCACCTCGTACGGCTGCCCGGTCTTCAGCGCGGGCGCAGCCAAGGAGACTGAAACCATGCTGATTGAGGCTCAGTCGGCCGTGCTCAAGTGGATGCAGGAGGTCGCTATGGAAGGAACGGCGTACAAAAACGCGGTCGTCGAAATCTTCGGGGACAATGATAGCGGTGCCACTGCCGAGGAGTCCAATTCGTGGTGGGGTGTGACGGAGGAGGGCTGCAACGCGATGGACGAGACGGAAGCGCGGAAAGACGCCATAGGCGTGCGCGGTAATAACAAGAGTGAGGCGAGGGTTCAGACGAAGGACACCGACCGGGCCAAGGGTAAGGCCGAGGGCAATATCGGCGAAGTCCGCCATAACGCAGAGGGCTCCGGGGCCAACCTCGAGGACGTGCCGAACAGAAGGGAAGCAGCACGGCCTGTGAGGAACGGTGCGGCAGGCGCTCGTGATTTCGAGGATCATGAAGATAAGGTGAAGACCAGCGACGGCCCTGACGCCCAAGACCTGAAGCAATTGCTGGAGGACATCAGGGATCTGAAAGTCCAGCACTAGGCGGACGGCAGAGCGCCGGGCGAGATGATTTGCTAATTTTACCTGGCCCGTCGATGATGGATGCACTGCAGTGTATTCCGAGTTGAGCAGTCTTGCAACTTTTTGGGGGCTTCGCCGGCATACCATACAGCTTGCAGGGAGACACTCAATCTGAGGTTGAATTTCCCCGGATGTAATCCATGCGCGTGTGGTGTACTCAATATGGGCCCGTCCGTCCTATGCCACAACATTACTACTCGCCAAAGCCGATTTTTGTACAATACAAGTTGCACCACCGACCCAAACACACATATCCATACATTGAATGCAAGAGCATCTCGGTCATCCCTGCTTCTCCTTTCTCCGCTACGCTCGAGATAGGAGGCAGTGACCGCACCCGGCCAACATCATCATCAGGCCTGGAAGAAGGAGAGAATCCCCCGCGGCGGCGGCTTGAGATCCTCCAACAGCTCCCTGACCCTCCTCTGCCTCTCCTCGATGACTTTCTCCTCGGCCGCCCAGCGATCCACCTCCTCCACCCCGGCGACACCCTGGCCCCACAACCCGCCGAACCAGCCGCCGCCGGCGCCGGTACCCTTCTTCTGCCTCTTCTCCTTCTCCTCCTCCTCCTCCCTGGCGAGCTTCCGCACCATGGCGGCCCAGTTGCCCAGGCCGGTGGCGAGGCACTCGCGGCAGGCGGCGCGCGCGGGGCTGTCCCGCGTGGCCTTTTGCGGCAGCTGGTGGAGCTGCTCCTCGGCGACGTCGACGGCCTCGCGCGTCCAGCCGAGTCCCTCCTCGCGGCTGCCGGGGGAGGAGGCGTACAAGATCTCGCCGATGTGCAGGCTCAGGGCGGCTTCCTGGCAGAGGTCGAGGGCGTCGCGGGTGGGCGGGGCGGTGCCGTCTGGCGGGGGTGGGGGGTAAGGAGGCGGAGCGAGGAATGCCGTGAGGGTGGACCAGATGCCTGCTGATCGGGCCCCGACGGGCTTGTTGCCGTTGTTGTTGTTGTTGTTGTTGTTGTTGCTGTTTAGGGCAGCGGTTATGGAGTTCGAGGAGGACGAGGAGTGGGCCGTGGGCGGCGGGAGGCTGCGGCGGGCTTTGAGGATGGAGACGAGGATGGGTAGGGCGGAGTCGAGGGCACCCTGGCGGGCGCGGAAGGTGGCGTACGCTGTGAGAGCGTTGAGGAGGTTCTCGGAAGGGAGACCGGCGGCTTCGCTGAGGGTCCAGGTCTTCTTGTCGAGGGGCTCGGCGGGCAGGCCTGGCCGCTCGGAGGCCGCGAGGTTCACGGCATCCTCGAGGATGACGCTGGCCGGGCCGTTGATGCCTTTGTACTCCAGCCAGGAACCGTAAGCCAGGCCGGCCTCGATCTTTTGACGATTTGTGAACCCGGGGGTGGACAGGATGCGCAGGTAGATGGCATCAGGGGACTCGAACCGCAGCTCGCAGTCCTCCTCGCGCGGCGCGCCCTTGAAGCCCGGCGGGAGTGGCTTGGGGAAGGGATTTGACGGCCCAATCATGGTTCCCGGAGGAAAGACAATATTCCTGGACTTATCGAGCACCCAACCGTCCATGTGCTCAGCTGCCTTGGCATATCCCATCATGGCCTCGTAGTATCCTCTCCTCCACTCCTCCGACTTTGCCGTCACATCCTTGGTCCCGGGGGGGGACTCGCGCGGAGCATCCTTTACGCCCTGCCCGTCAATGTTGGGATCCTCAAGCCGCTTGACCGTGGTCTCGAACCACCAGGCGACCTGCTGCCAGTCTGTGATTTTTCCCGGCGAAGGCTCGAACCTCGCGCAGTTGCCGCCACGGAAGTCCATGCGCGTCCGGAAGGTCCACTCGTGGGGCGTGGGATACCTGCGCTCGAGGCGCTCCTGGACGATGGCGAACCAGGCGGCGAGCAGGGAGAAGCCGGCAATCCATATGTACCCCGTGTACTTGATGCCCGTCTTGATCTCGTACTTGAGTTGCGCTTTGCGCTCGGTGGTGAGGTAGCGGACACGCCCACTGCGGGAACTCGTGACGGAGAGAAAGGGCAGCTGGGGCCGGCCGCGGAGATGGGTGCGTAGGGCAGTGCTATGCGTAAAGGTGCGTTGCAGCTTCCGGGACGGAACGAGGCGAAGGAGAAGGAGGCGTCGCATCATGGAATCCCGGCGCAGAGATTGCTGCATCTTGGGGGGGCAGTCCGCACGGTTGGTCGATTAAAGTAACGTGACAACAGTCTCCCGATGGGATTGGGAACCGGTTGCCGCGGCTCAGCGCATGTCCGGCTTGTGGTATTGTTGTTGTAGACGTCTAAATCAGCAAGTTATCTTGAACCGAGACAACTGTATATTTTCGTAGGCCCCTCCAAGAGCGGGACAATGGGCGATGACGAGGGAGTGCAAAGAACGTTGCGTGCGCTTTCGCGCTGCGGAGCTCGCGTGTGATTGACAAAAAAGCGGGCCCCAATGGACTGGCCCCACCCCCACCAAAGCAAGACAAGCAACCCGCCAAGGGTCAGCACTGCGTGCGGGAAGCTTGGGCCGTTTACACTACGTTAGACCCCACGCCGCATCGGCCGACCGACCATGACTCCGTTGTGGAGTATAAAAAATACGGAATACAGTACGGAGTAATCCGTATCCCGTACTCCGTAGAGGAACTGTGCCGCAACTTCATCGCAACCTTACGGAGGCTGTTTCGGCCAGGCCCGACCCCCAGGCCGTTTCCGGCACGGCCACTAACAATTTCGGGTAAGAACGACAGCCAAACTTGTTACGACCAGAAAGCGGCCTCGAATCCGGCCGTCAACCCTTGAAACTAAGCTCCAAGCTCAACCAGGCGCCGGACCTCGCGATGCTTCGTGTCACGATGAGCCCGGCCGCCCGGCCGCCGTCGCCCGGCAGATTCCCTACTTCGTCCTGTCGACCTGGGGGTGACCGACGAGAGGGTTTGAAAAGGTAGCGGCATCCCGTCGACGGCCCGCTCCCGAGCGGTTACCCTCGTCTTCGATTGCCCTTGTGCTACCATTGCTACGGCTTGCACATATCATATTATGTACATGACTTGATCCGACCAAACACGGAACCGGAAAAGGAACAGGAATATCTCGCCCTGTCGCCGATTCCCACCCTGTTCACTCGATCTCACCACTTGACGGCGCGACTGGACCCGTCCGGAGCCATATTTCCTCGAGATAATACTCGAGGGCGAGACGAACGGGGCAGGGCCTCTTGCTAGCAACGTCTTAGACAAAGTTTTGGTTGGTTGGTCGGCTGGAATGACCACCTTCATAGACGGATGGACTTCGAAGCCCTTTCCCAAACTCGCCTTTTCCGCTGGCGGCGTTCTGGCACTCGCCGACTTGCACACCATTGCACAACGCACCGCCATCGCCGGCGGCGCGAGCTGGTTTGACGCGCTTGTGCTCGCCCCTGGCATCCACTACCAGCAGGCAGCCGACGAGCTGTTTCGTAAGGGCGGCGCCGTGGCGATTACCGACGTCGTCGACGAGTTTCGCGGATCACCCGTGACCTTCGAGCTCAGGAACGCCGCCATTGCCCACTATATCCAGCAAGTTGCCAAGCCCGGCATGACGGTGACACTCAACGTCGGCCGTCTCGTGGCTGCCAAGGGCCGATACAAGCTGAGCCGTTCCAACAGCGGTCTCCATGCCACGGCCTGGAGGGACACGGTGAAGCCGGAGACCGGATGGCTGTCACACGCCCTGTACCTGACGACTCCCTTCATCACCGTCGTTTCGATTACGCTCCTTGTGATTTTCAAAGACTGTGAGATCCCTCCTCCTCTCCCCCTCTCCCCCCCGGGACACGCCCTAGTCTATCGATATATATATATATATATATATATATAGACCAGTCACTAACGTACGGGAATATGACCAACATACCAACCGGAAAGGGTGGACACTCCTATCAATCGTGACCCTGATGATCTCCCGCATTCTTAACATCTGGGTGATCAAGAGGCGGGCATCTCATACAGACAACTCCAAAGATCCCCCTCAGACCCCTCAGAGCCCTCAGAGCCCTCAGAGCCCGCCCTTGCACACCTCGAACACGGCCCGCGGTCCCGGGGAGAACTCGAGCAGGTCCAATCGCCCAGGTCGCGTGTCTTTTTCGGAAACCCGCCAACGGTTATGTCATTGCTTCCTCCGCGTAGCTAACTTTGAGCGCAAGGCCATGGTGCACCTGCGCGGAAAGAAAAACGACCTCCGCGACGCCATCTCAAAGCAGTGGTAAGTCATGTCCCAACCACCCCCCCCACACCCCAACAAACTCCTTTCCTCCTCTTTCTCCCTGGCCCCTCCCAAGCTGCTACCCTTCGTTTCCTCTCATCTTCCCTTCCTACATCCGATCCAAGACCACCAAAAGAAAAGCTACCGCACCGTAGCTATCCAAGTTCGATTCTTCTTCTTCTTCTTCTTCTTCCTTTGTCTGATTTGTTTGTTTTTTGTCATATGTCTTTTCTCGGGATGCCAGGCTCCGCCGAAAGACGCAGGTCGAGGACTTCCTCGAGGGCGCCGCCAAGCTGCTGGTCTACCTGGTCGCCGCCCTGTCCGGCAACATGACCCAGGTCGGCTCCATGATCATGATGGCTCTGCTGCTGACCTCGGCCGCCCTGCTGGCGCTGAGCAACGCCAAGGCCAGCAAGATGGTCGTCAACGGCGTCGCCGTCGAGGTCGCCGAGAGCCAGCCCAACCCGGCCACGCCTACCGCCCCGGAGGTGTTCGGCGGATCGAACAACGCTGCGGCCGGCAGGCCAGCCCATCCGGCCCCGCCTACCGCTCATTCCCGTCCTCCAGACGGTCGTGTTGTGAGGGTCGCGTCGGACACTTCGAGTAGTGCTACTAGCCGTTACCAGGGCCCGGCGCGGCAGAACCGCTCGAGGCCGGTCGTGGATAGAGTCGGGGTAAATCCCGAAAGTCAAGCAGAGATGGGGTATGGCGGGCCGGCAAATTAGCCGGACAACCCTGCATAACGGTCCCATTCTTATGTGTGTGCCGGGCGGTGAATGAGTCTGTTGGGAGAAGGAGCTCAGTTCTCGAGTCGAGGCCAAGGTGAGCAGGGAAAAAAACGGGTTGAACGAACAGTCGTAGAGCATAGAGGCCGCGCCATGAATCGTTTGCTTTTCTTGTTTTGGTTTGTTTTGCTTTGCCTGGGATGTAAACTCTTTTCGCATGGTGTTCATGCAGAGCAAATAATATTGATGGATAGATTAAAAGACGGGGCCAGAAGAGGACCGATTCCCACTCTCTCTCATGCGCACCTTTTATCGTCTGCCTAACGGATGCCTGAACACATACCAAGACCGTCAGCGACGGAGGGTAACAAGCCATTGAAACGAGGGGAGCTGGGGCAGCTCATTGTGCGAGCCAAACGCGTGTTAATCTCGCGGGGACTCTCTGCTGCGCGCGAGTGTGGGTGAGAAAGTCCCCGGTGAGGACATGATGGAGTTCAGGGGGTTGGAATAGGACTCAATCAAAGGCCGATTTGAACCAACTCCAACACTTCCTTCGACGTAGTGGCTACGTTTCTAAACTTACTCAAATTACAGAGGGATACAATCAAGGCTCGATTATGTCGTCTCGGCGAGTTTGCGACTTGGGTCATTCCTTACCGCCACTGGGGGTCGAGCGGGGGAGCGGTTTGCGGTTTAACCCCGGCGGCAACAGCAGCTGCTGTAGGAGGTTATGCAACTCTCACCTTATGACCTCACAGCGGGTTTTGACTCGGGGTCATTCGCTGAAACGTTGTCGAGCGATCGAGGCGGTCAAACAACTGCATGAGTTGTTTGGGAAGAATTGTCTTCTACTTGCAATGCTTTGAGGCGCCGCCTCGAGGCGGAGAACAAGAAGAGGATCCCTCTCGTGTCTATTTCTTCGGCTTTATGGAGTACCTTTAGCAACGCACTCTATGTGTTTGGCGTGCCCCTTATATGAGCTGCGAGCCCACTTCTTGATGCGCATTCCCTATCTTTACGACACTGTGCGAGAGCTGCGCTGACTTAATGGCTGGACTTTGCCTCGACATAACGTTGGAGAGTTTGTTTTTGTAGCGCCTTCTGTTCGTTGATGATTTCCCACAGCTCTTCGTTCTGCTTCCGCAATTCTTGTTCGGTGGCAGACTCGGCGGCCGGCTGATTGAACGCTGCTATCGCGTTCTCCATAGCCTGGTTTGGAAACCCTGAGGCATTGAGCAGCGAGTCGAACCCGGTTTCGGAGCCAGGATACGACTCAAATTGCACCGCGAGGGCGTAAGTGCGCTCGGCTTGGGATGGTTTGATGATATTTACCGTCTTGGTCGGCCTCTCCGCCGGGAAGGGGGAGATAAACAAGACATTTGTGACGGCGGCATTAAGGTTGGCCAGTTCAACGGGCGACTTGTTTTCCGCAACATCCCACCGCATTATCTGGCCCTTGGGGTGCCCCGTGAGCAGGATCGTACCGTCATAGCTCCAGCTCAGGCAGGAAGCAGGCCCGACATCGGGCTGCGTCGCACCAAAGGGCGAGGAGATCTGGACGACTGTCGTGGCTTCCTCGGCCCCTGGTCCCAAGAGAGGCTTTTCGGAAAAGACCTCGGTGACATAGAGAGACCCATCGTCGCAGGAGACGCAGATGGCTCTGGAGGACGGGTCGAGAGACAGGCAAAGGGGAGAGCTGGGGAAAAGAAGCGTGCGCAGGGCATCGCCGGTCTGATAATTCCAGATTATGCATGACTTGTCCTTGCTCGCGGAAACACAGAAATTTGTGTCGCTGCTGACGCTCGGGCTCACGGAAAGGCCCGTGATGGCAGCCCTGTGGTTGGAGAGGCTCCGTTGCGGTTGGTGCTCAGCCGCAGAGTCGAGCTCTAGAAGCTGAAGCAGCGACCACACGTGAATATCCGAGTCGTCGGAACCCGTAAGAACATGGTATGGCGTTGCAGCAACGCACGAGACCGCCTGGACGTGGCGCGCCGGGGTCGACACCAGTCGGCCAGTGCACGTCTGTGGTTATTGTTAGCCGACCACGACAGCCCGAAAGTGGTTAACGTGTCTCTTGGGAAAAAGCGAGAAAAAAAATCATCTCACCTCCCAAAGCATGAGGCGGCCTTCTGTAGTGCCTAGGATCAGGACATCCCCGGCTAGGGTCAAGCATCGTATCCTTTCGGGAAAGGCCACAAATGCCTCCTGATTCCCGCGGAGCCTAGAGTAGACATGCACGTAGGCCTTTTCATGCTGCGCGGCAAAGACGTGAGTCTCGCTGACAGCAAGGCCGTTTACAGGACTTGAGCTCTTCTTGAAAGTCGATTTGACCGAGTATGTGGGGCTGAGGGAGTGGAAGTAGATGCCGACATCTTTGGCGATGGCGGTGTTGGAGGATAGAGGGGCTCCGGAGATCGCAGAAACGAATTCCTCCGAAAGCATGATTGCCGTTTGCCTCTCCGCCTCAAGTGCTCACCAGTGAGCTCAACTTCCTTTCTCTGATTAGTGTACGTCTTCCCCCCCGGGGGATATCTGTCCAACGCAGACGGACTGATCAATCCAGTGTGCAATAGGTGGAATGAGCCGCGGCCAATCAGGAGCGACCGGCGCCTTTTCCAGACTTGTCTTTGTTTCTGAGAGATTCAGACCCGCGGCTGCCCCAGCTGGGATTCCGGCCGATGGACGCAGACGGTAGACGGTTTCACAACCACCAAGTGTTGCAGTGAGACAGAGTGTGCCTTGTGCGTGTCGAAGTGGGTAAGGGAGGAGCCACGTTTAGATAAAGTGGGAATGGTCTAAACAGCGTGGTGTGGCTTCCAGGGGAAAAAGGGTTGTGTGAAAAATCAAGGTCGAGGCCGCAGCTGCTGTTGCTTCATTCATCGATATTCTGTGAAAAAAAAAAGAAGCTGCGACTTTCCTTTTTCTGCTCCCCAGCGCTCATGATTGGTTGCACGGAAGCTTTGATGTATGAAGTGGGTCAAATGGGTGGCCCGTCGATCCCCGTCTCAGCCGCAAGGCGATTTCCCGGCCCCGTAGACAGTTCCCCGATCGGCCCTGCGGGTGGATCCAAACCCGGTTAAGCTCTCACTCGTTGTCTTTTTTTCTTTTTTTTTTTTTTTCGTTTCCCTAAAATAACTACCCGGTGGTTAGTTGCTGACTAATTAGTTTAGGACTACCACCTATCTCCCGACAGGTAGGGCCAAAACCCCCGGACGCCTAGATACGGCCGGACAGGGGCGTGTCCAAACCCGTGTCCAATTTTACTAGTCAACTCCCTATACTCGAAGACACAACCACTACTATAAGCCCAATTTAAACCACTTTCCTATACCACTTTCCTATATACAATGCCTCTAACCGACTAAATCTAGGAACCGGCTAGTATACGGGCTGCTAAATAGCTCCTTACCGCTTAAACTCACCACTAAACTAGCCATTTACCCTATAGAAAGGAACCTAGTATACGGTATATAGCTTAACTATTTAAGACTAGAAAGATATCACAGAAATATACATGCAGATGCCGCCTAGGCCAACGGCACGGATAGGCCAATCAAGCCGAAAGGACGGAAGGAACCAACCATAACATAGGAAGCACTACGAGCCCTACCATACACTGGCTTACGATCACCAAGATCAGTATAAAGTCACTAATCACAATAAGCAGCTCACCAGGATCACTAACCAAGGACTAATCCGGGTGATCCAGGAAGGTTATATATATATATAGATAGTCACTCATTTCGGTAGATGTTACGGAAATATACATACAGATGCCGCCTAGGCCACCGGCACAGACAGACCAATCAAGCCGAAGGAACGGAAGGGCCAATCATAACATGGGAGGCACTATAATCACTACGCTCACCAGTGATCAGGGTAATCACTACTATACGATCACTTACGATTACCGTGATCAGGAGTGATCACCAGGGTTATATATATATATAGATAGTCACTCGTTACGGCAGACTCAGGAGTCTACTAGTAATAGTAATCTACAATTACAATACTTATACCAAGCATCACTAACTACTATAAGAGATAACTATAATGTTATTATAAACCCTTTAGCTTCACCAAATCCCTTAGACGACCTACGCGTTTGTTCCGCTTAACCTACCTTTATCTGAACCCTTTCAGAAGAAGTCTAAGTTAGGTTCGTTATACGTTACTATTACTCCCTTTATTCTATCATAGTTCAGAACGGAGGTAACTTTGACCTCGATATCGATATAGCTACCAACGTTACGGCCGAACAACTGCTTGCCTAGCTTGGTTAGCTCTAGCAGCAAATCTAGGAGTTAGACTAGAGAGATAAGGCTGCTTAAGCTCGAATCAAGGAACTCGAGAATAGCGAAAAGCACTCGTAGAAACTGGTTAACGAGGCCTATACTAAAATTAAGGCACTCAAGACTACTAAAGCAAGCTATATTAAGATCGAACTACCTAGCAAGTATAGAGGAACTAAGGAGGACCTTATAGGGTTTTTGATAAACCTCCGATCTTACTTCTGGCTTAATAACGACAAGTTTCTGGATAATAAAGCCAAAGTCCTCTATATAGCTATAAGACTAGAGGGCAAGGTACTTAGATAGTTCGAACCTATATAGAATGACTATCTTACTAAGGAAGACAAGGACGACCAAGACGCCTTTATATAGGTAGTCTTTCGATCCTACAACCGTTTCGAAGAAGAGCTTTAGAAGGTCTTTAGTGATAAAGACAAGAAGATTTACGCCTAAGAAAGGCTTGCTAATCTCTAATAGACCAAGTTAGTAGCCTTTTACGCCGTATAGTTTAAATAGGATATACTTAAGTCTTAGCTTAATAACAAGGCATTAATATAACTATTCTATAATAGCTTGAAGGAAAAGGTTAAAGACAAGCTATATAAGTATAACTAGCCTAAAACTCTAGACGAATATATTATATAGGCTATTAGAATTAATAATCGGCTCTATATACAAGAATAGTAGAAACAAGGTCAAATAAATAGAACTATAGTTAAGGCTAACGATAAGAAAAAGCAAGCGTATATTAGTACCTTATATAGGACGTATCCTAGAGCTATAGATATAGACGTAGCATAGAAGCAGGATAAGAAGAAGATAGCTAAAGACAAGTCTAATGCTACCTACTATAACTATAGAAAGAAAGGATACTATAAGTAGGAATGTTAAAGCCCGAAGAAAGATTAGAAACCAGTCCTAGGAAAGGAAACTATAGTTATCGACGAAACTAAGGATATCATCAAAGTAATAGCTATAAGCTACAAAGATAGGGATAACGATATAGATAGTCTCGAATACAACAATAATAGTAAAGACGAATAGACACCGTACTCTAAACTAGTTACTATAGACCTAGAAACAGGTATTACCAAATAGGATATAGTAGGGGAGTATATACTACCAATTTCGATTCTCCTAGCCTTAAGGCAATAGGGTTTTATAGTTATATAGAGATAGGATAGATTGTAGACAACCGATACCTAAGGAGTCAACCGACCCGGACCGAATATCTTGTTCCTTTAGGAACGGATCGAATGGTACCGTAATGAAGTTTTTCGGCTTAATACGGAGTTATACAAACGAGATAGACGCCTAACTCGACTCGCCTAGTAGAGCGACGAGATAAGGGACGAAATAAGGGAACTCTAACGTATCGTAGAAACTATCAAAGGGGAATAGCCCGTGACATACGATAGACCTAATAGTTATACTAAGTACTTTGACAATTAGTAACTTAGCTATAATATATAGAACCTAGAGTACTAGTTTATATATACGAACTATAGAAAAGATAAATATATATAGGAAAGCTATTAGAAGAAACATTCCTACCTTAGTATTAGGGTACCTACGGTCTACGTATAGTAGGAAGGATTCGGAAGAGAATTCTAATATCTTCTAGGCAACGCTATACGACTATACCCTTGATATAAGGTATATATATAAGTGCCCTAGTTCTAGTATATAGTATACGAATGCCGATACCACTTCTATAATAAATTTAAAAACAATTACTGGCCAATCCGATAGGAAAATAGGGACAGAAGTTTATACCCTATAGAATAGGTCCATGACACGGGAAATAGAGCGGCCGAATTACTCTAGAAGATCGAAACCCGAAGTCTAAAAGGTATTATAGTAGTTCTAAAACGAGCCTAGCCTAGGTACTATAGAATAGGACGAGATATATAGGACTTATACTAGAGTAACGATTATCTCTATTACGCAGATAAAAAGAAATCGCGAATTCGGGAGCTTTAGATGAAGCTATAGACTATATGACGAAAAGTAGAATGGACCTAATGGTAGGAAGCTATAAGCACTTAATGGCTTATAGAAATAAGAACGATTGATGAAGCTGCCATTAGCCAAATAATCGGAGAGGTTAATACTAACCTAGGAAATAGGTCAGGGCCCTTCGAGAGGCCCGAAAACTATTAACGCCTATATAGCGGCGAGTAGTAGTGTAGTATAGGAGGAACTAGTATAAGAAACTACTATATCAAGACCTCCTAATAGAAATATAGGAAATCGCTATAATCTTTAGACGATAATAGCAAGATAAGCGACTATAGATAACGACGTAATAAAAGTAGTACGAAATGCTTATACTAGTAGATAGTAGAGTAGAGATAAACCTAATTTCGCTAACACTTATAAATTAGCTACGGATACCCTAGAGAATAAAACGGAAGCATGGTATAGTTAAAGGGCCATTCCTAATATAATAGATATATAAGGAGACCAAACCGATCGATATTACTATAGTAGGGAAGACTATAGTAGTTATATTTAGTATTATAGATATAGGCAACGATAAAGACATAATACTAGGACTACTATAATATAAAGACTATAACCTAGACATTAGTTAGAAGAATGGTAGCTACCTATAACCCCGAATAGAGTCATATCTAACTAGTGTAATAGGAAGTATATAAGGATCGCGAGCGGACGATGTTTAAGGGAAGGCATGTCCTATAGATCTACCACAAGAGACGGGCAGTGGCAGACAGACTACTACAGACTCTAGAAGAAGCGGTATAATAACACCAACGTTATAACAGGAGGAACGAGCTAAACCGCCGATAGCTATTCTCTCTATTAACGAATGCGGAGCACTATAATTAGAGTAATAGGTTGAGATAGGAGAAATCGCCAGCATCACTATAGACGGAACCAAATTCGTATACTATCAGAAAACCGAGAAACGAGATAAGACTAGGGAAGTACCAAAGGAGTACAAAGGATACCTAGCATTCGAACCAAAGTATCTAGAAGGATTACTAGAATATAGCCTATAGGACTACGAGATTAAGCTTAAGGAAGGAGCACGACTAAAGTTCTTTAAGATCTACTATATAAGCTAGATATAGAATGAAGAACTCTAGCGATATTTGGAGGAGAACCTTCGGAGAGGATATATCTGCCTGTCGATATCGCTAATAGGCTACCTAATCCTATTTATACCTAAAAAAGATAGAAAGTTATAGTTATACGTCGACTATTAGTAACTTAACAAACAGACCGTGAAAAACCGATACCCGTTACCGCTAATCTTATAGCTCTAAGATTAGTTAGTAGGAGCCTAATATTTTACGTGTCTTGACTTGCTATCGGCCTATAACTATATATAGATCAAAGAAGGCGACGAGTAGAAAATGGCCTTTAGGATACCCTATAGCTACTATAAGTACCTTGTTATACTATTCGGACTTATAAACGCACTAGTAACGTTCTAAGCCCTGATTGATCAAGCTATCTACCCTTTTCTTGACAAATTTATAGTATATTATCTTGATGATATACTTATCTTCTCTAAGACGATAGATAAATACCGGAAGTATGTAAGAGTAGTGCTAGACGTATTACATATATATAAGCTATTAGTTAACAAGGAAAAGAGCGAATTCTACGTTAGGAAGACAGTGTTTTTAGGATATAAGATATCCCTAGGATAAATTCGGATAGAACCCTTAAAGGTTAAAGCTATTAAAGATTGGCTATAACCGATGTTAGTCACGGAAGTACAAAGTTTTATCGGGTTTATAAACTTCTACCGGATATTTATTAGGAACTTTAGAGCAATTGTATGACTATTATACAAGCTTACTAAGAAGAACACTAAGTTCTAATAGGAAGAGTAGTACGAGTAAGCATTTATATAGATTCGTAACGCTATTACTAAGGATCTAGTACTAGTATTACCAGATCCTAAGAAGCCATTCAAGGTAGAAACGGACGCTTCAGACTACGCTATCGGAGGACAGTTAGGATAACGAGACGAACAAGGGAAGCTACATCCTGTAGCCTTCTTTTTAAAAAAGCTCGACAGACTATATCTTAACTATCTAATCTATGATAAGGAACTACTTGTAATTGTCGAAGCCTTTAAGGAATAGCGACTATACCTTAGCAGTACGATCGAACTAGTACAAGTATATACGGATTATAAGAATTTATGGTACTTTATGACGATAAAGGAGCTTAACAGATAATAAATACGGTAGGTAGAATTCCTTACAGAATTTAACTTTGAGATCTACTATAAGAAAGGCAAAGAGAACGTACGAGTAGACGTCTTAAGCCGACGAACGGACTATACGGAAGGACGAACGGAAATAACGCTACCGTTGTTCAAGGAATAAAAAGACGGAACGCTGTATTACGAAACGTAGATACCTATAGAAGATAATCTACTTGACTTGTTCCTAGAATGCTATATAATCTTTCGAGAAGAAAGGATCGACGAGGTATAGTATCAAGTAGTACCTAGACTAGTAGTACCTAATGGAGTGGAAGAAAAAGATAGGAAACTCTGGTATCGAGGCAAAGTATATATCTATGACAAGGATCAGTAGCTACAAATGATTTGAGAACTCTACGAGTCGAAACTTAGAGGATATAAAGGAGTTACGAAGACTGTCGTATAAGTTAAGAAACATTATAACTTTCTATAGTTAACGATATGAGTTAAGGAAGTCGTATAGAGCTACGATATCTACAATTGAAGCAAGACGATATAATATAAGCTATATAGGCTGCTTTAGCTATTGCTAATAGCTAACAAACTATAGAGTTTAGTTACGATAGACTTTATTATGAAATTACTAGAATCTAAGGATATGGCTATAGGAGTAATCTATGATAGTATCCTTACTATAGTAGATCGCCTAACTAAATAGGTATACTTCTTTCCTTATAAGGAGTCCTAGATAGCTAAATAGCTGATAGACGTAATCTATTGGCAAGTTACATTAATATACGCTTAGCTATAAGAATAGATTACCGATAGAGATACCAAGTTTGTATCGAAGTTCTAGTAAGTGTTAATATAACGATTAGGCGTTAATAGTAAGCTGTTAATGGTATATCACCTGTAGACTAACGGATAAACGGAGCGATTAAACTAAGTTGTTAAGCAGTACCTCTATTCCTACGTTAACTACTAACAAGATGACTAGGTTATACTATTACTAATAGTATAACTCGCTTATAATATAATGCCGATAGAAACGACCAAAGTCATACCATTCTTTACAAACTACGGATATAAAGTAGACCTAAGGTAAGGACTAGAGGTTATAGTGCCAAGAGCAGTAGTCAAAGTAGAATAGATATATGTACTATATAAGAAACTTAAAAAGGAACTCGAGTTTGTCAGAACTAGAATAAAGAACTACTATAACAAATATAGGCTCGAGGGACCTTACCTAGAGAGGGGAGACAAAGTCTATCTAATCGTATAAAACCTACGAACCAAGTAACTAAGTACGAAGCTAGACTTTAAGAAGGTCAGACCCTTCGTTATCAAAGAACGAATCTCGATATCTAACTATCGACTATTGTTACCGTTATCTATATGACTATAGATAGATATTTTTTATATTTCACTTCTCGAACTAGTACCAAAGAACGCTAAAATCGCTATAAATATCAAAGCAGAAGACGAAGAGGAAGAATAGGACGTCAAAGAAATTCTAGATTTATATATCATCAATAGGGAACTATAGTATCTAGTCAAATGGCTTGATTTTAGACTAGAAGACAACTTATAGGAACTAGTTAAGAACTTGAACTACCCTAAGAAACTCGAATAGTTCTATCGGTAGAACCCGGATCGGCTAAAGGCAAACCTAGGACAGAATCGAAGACGGCGCCCTAGTTAATAACGTTAACGCTACCGTTAAGCTATATATTTAGGACGGCCTCTAATTCCTACTACTCTATTACCTCTAATTCGTCTAGATTCGACAAACCCTGTATAACTATATCTACCCCCTTCTCTACCAAAAACTCTCGTTGCTTACGAACCCGAGTTAAATAGGCTAACGCCTTAGAAGCTTTACGTTAGTATTCTTATAGCAAGGCTTTGGCCTCTTTCTCTTTAGCCTTCAAATGACGCTATTTATGTATAATACGATCTACTATGCTACGATTAGTAACGTACCTCTACAAGGGAACGAGAACCTATAAAAAGAAGCTAGAACGCCAGAACTATCGTAAGTATAACCCCGATATATATAAGCCTTATAGCGACGAGATTTTTTAATCATTTTGTACGCTTAGTTATACTCTACGTAATAAGAACATGCTATCACTACGAACCCGTGATCGGAAATAAACTAAGCTAGGCGCTTACGACGAATAGACGCTTAGGACCTATACACGTTAGACAGTATGATTGATAGTATAAAGGATAACAAGGAGCTAAGGAGAAAAACACGTATAAGGATCGCGAGGGATGTTGGCGCTATTTGAAACGGCCTAAAGAGGGCTTTCGGGACGAAAGCCTTGAAGGAGGGGCATCGTGTCACGGAAATATGTATGCAGATGCTGCCTAGGCCACCGGCACAGATAGACTAATCAAGCCGAAGGAACGGAAGGGCTAATTACAATATAGGAGGCGCTATGATCACTGTGCTTACCAGTGATTAGGGTGATTACCACTATACGATTACTTACGATCACCGTGATTAGGAGTGATTACTAGGGTTATATATATATATAGATAGTTACTTGTTACGGCGGACTTAGGAGTCTACTAGTGATAGCAATCTACAATTATAGTACTTATATCAAGTATCGCTAACTACTGTAAGAGATAACTATAGTGTTGTTATGAACCCTTTGGCTTTACCGAATCCCTTAGACGACCTACGCGTTTGTTCCGCTTAACCTACCTTCGTCTGAACCCTTTCAGAAGAAGTCTAAGTTAGGTTCGTCATAGTAGACTCTAGGAGTTTACTAGTGATAGTAACTCACATTATAGTACTCCTAATAGCATCGTACTACTATAAAGAGACAACTCTATTATTATAAACCCTTTAGCTTTACCAAATCCCTTAGACGACCTATATACTTGTCTTATATCACTTACCTTTGTCTAAACCCTTTTAGAAGAAGTCTAAGTTAGGTTCGTCACACGTTGCTATTACTCCCTTTATTCTATCATGGTTTAGAACGGAGGTAACTTCGACCTCGATATCGATATAGCTACTAGCGTTATAGCTAAATAGCTACTTGCCTAGCTTGGTTAACTCTAGTAGCGAATCTAGGAGTTAGACCAGAGAGACAAGGCTACTTAAGCTCGAATCAAGGAACTTAAGAACGGCGAAAAGCACTTATAGAAACTGGTTAACTGTCACGGAAATATATATGTAGATGCCGCCTGGGCCACTGGTACGAATAGGCCAATCAAGCCGAAAGGACGGAAGGAACCAATTATAACGAAGGAAGCACTACGAGCCCCACCGCACGATTACCAAGATTAGTGTAAAGTCACTAATCATGATAAGCGGCTCACTAGGATCACTAACTAAGGACTAATTAGGGTGATCCAGGAAGGTTATATATATATATAGATAGTCACTCGTTTCGGTAGACTCTAAGAGTTCACCAATAATAGTAACTCCTCTATAATTACAGTACTTATACCAAGCATCGCTAACTACTATAAGAGATAACTATAGTATTATTATAAACCCTTTGGCTTCACCGAATCCCTTAGACGACCTACACGTTTATTCCGCTTAACCTACCTTCGTCTAAACCCTTTTAGAAGAAGTCTAAGTTAGGTTTGTCATACGTTGCTATTACTCCCTTTGTTCTATCATGGTTCAGAACGGAGGTAACTTTGACCTCGATATCGACATAGCTACTAACGTTATGGCCGAACAACTGCTTGCCTAGCTTGGTCAGCTCTAGTAGTGAATCTAGGAGTTGGACCAGAGAGACAAGGCTACTTAAGCTCGAATTAAGGAACTCGAGAACGGCGAAAAGCACTTGTAGAAACTAGTTAACGAGGCCTACGCCAAAATCAAGGCGCTCGAGACTGCCAAAGCAAGCTATATCAAGATCGAACTACCTAGTAAGTATAGAGGAACTAAGGAGGACCTTATAGGGTTTTTAACAAACCTCCGATCCTACTTCTGGCTTAATAATGACAAGTTTCCGGACGATAAAGCTAAAGTCCTCTATATAGCTATAAGACTAGAGGGCAAGGTACTTAGATAGTTCGAACCTACGTGGAACGACTATCTTACTAAGGAAGACGAGGACGACCGAGATGCCTTTATATAGGTAGTCTTTCGATCCTATGACCGTTTTGAAGAAGAGCTTTAGAAGGTCTTTGGTAATAAAGATAAGAAGATTTATACCTAAGAAAGGCTTGCTAATCTCCGATAGACTAAGTTAGTAGCCTCTTATACTGTATAATTTAGATAGGATATACTTAAGTCTTAGCTTAATAACAAGGTATTAATATAACTATTTTATAATGGCCTAAAGGAAAAGGTTAAAGACAAGCTATATAAGTATAACCGGCTTGAAACTCTAGATAAATATATTATATAGGCTATTAGAATTGACAATCGGCTTTATATATAGGAATAGTAGAAACGAGGTCGAATAAATAGAACTATAGTTAAGGCTAATAATAAGAAAAAGCAAGTATATATTAGTACCTTATATGGGACATATCCTAGAGCTATAGATATAGATATAGTATAGAAGCAGGACAAGAAGAAGATAGCTAAAGACAAGTCTAACGCTACCTACTATAACTATAGAAAGAAAGGACACTATAAGCGGGAATGTCGAAGCCTAAAGAAAGATTAGAAACCAGTCCTAGGAAAGGAAACTACAGTTATTAACGAAACTAAGGACATCGTCAAAGTAGCAGCTACAAGCTATAAAGATAGGGATAGTAATATAGATAGTCTTAAACACGATAATAATAGCAAAGATAAATAGATACCGTACTCTAAACTAGTTACTATGGACCTAGAAATAGGTATTGCTAAATAGGATATAGTAGAGGAGTATATACTACCAATTTCGATTCTCCTAGCCTTAAGGCAATAGGGTTTTACAATTACGTAGAGACAGGATAGATCGTAGATAACCGATACCTAAGGAGTCGACCGACCCGGACCAAACATCTTATTCCTTTAGGAACGGATCGAATGGTACCGTAATGAAGTTTTCCGGCTTAATATGGAGTTACACGAACGAGATAGACGCCTGACTCGACTTGCCTAGTAGAGCGACGAGATGAGGGACGAAATAAGGGAACTCTGACGTATCGTAGAAACCATTAAAGGGGAACAGCCCGTGACGTACAATAGACCCGATCGTTATACCGAGCACTTTGACGATTAGTAACTTAGCTACAATATATAGAACCTAGAGTACTAGTTTATACGTGTAAACTATAGAAAAGACGAACGTATATAGGAAAGCTACTAGAAGAAATATTCCTACCTTAGTATTAGGGTACCTATGGTCTACGTATAGTAGGAAAGATTTAGAAGAGAATTCTAATATCTTCTAGGCAATACTACGTAATTATACCCTCGATATAAGGTATATATATAAGTGCCCTAGTTCTAGTATATAACATACAAATGCTAATACTACTTCTATGATAAATTTGAAAATAATCACTGGCCGATCTGATAGGAAAACGGGGACGGAAGTTTACGCCCTGTGGAATGGGTCTATAACGTAGGAAACAGAGCAGCCGAATTACTCTAGAAGATCGAAACCCGAAGTCTAGAAGGTATTACGGTAGTTCTAAGACAAGCCTAGCCTAGGTACTATAGAATAGGACGAGATATATAGGACTTATACTAGAATAACGATTATCTCTATTATACGGATAAAAAGAAATCGCGAATTTGGGAGCTTTAGATAAAGCTATAGACTATACAACGAAAAGTAGAATGGACCTAATGGTAGGAAGCTATAAGCACTTAATGGCTTATAGAAATAAGAACGATTGACGAAGCTACCATTAGCCGAATAATCGAAGAGGTTAATACTAACCTAGGAAATGGGTTAGGGCCCTTCGAGGGGCCCGAAAACTATTAATGCCTACGTAGTAGTGAGTAGTAGCATAGTATAGGAGGAACTAGCATAAGAAACTACTATATTAAGACCTCCTAGTAGAGATATAGGAAATCGCTATAATCTTTAGACGATGACGACAAGATAAGTGACTATAGATAACGGTATAATAGAAGTAGTACGAAATGCTCGTACTAGTAGATAGTAGAGTAGAGATAAACCTAATTTCGCCGATACTTATAAATTAGCTATAGATACCTTGGAGAATGAAATAGAAGTATAGTATAGTCAAAGGGCCATTCCCGATATAATAGGTATATAGGGAGACCGAACCGATTAACATTACTATGGTAGGGAAGACTATAGTAGTCGTATTTAGCATTATAGATATAGGCGATGACAAAGACATAATACTAGGACTACTATAGTATAAAGACTATAACCTAGATATTAGCTAGAAGAATAGTAGCTACCTATAACCCCAAATGGAGTCGTATTCGACTAGTATAATAGGAAGCGCGTAAGGATCGCGAGTGGACGATACTTAAGGGAAGGCATATCCTACGGATCTACCGTAAGAGACGGGTAGTGGTAGACAGACTATTACAGACTCTAGAAGAAGTGGTATAACGATACCGACGTTACGATAGGAGGAACAAGCTAAACTACCGATAGCTGTTCTCTCCGTTGACGAATGCGGAGCATTGTAATTAGAGTAATAGGTTAAGACAGGAGAAATCGCCAGTATCGCTATAGATGGAACCAAGTTTATATACTATCAGAAAACCAAGAAACGAGATAAGACTAGGGAAGTACTAAAGGAGTACGAGGGACACCTGGCATTTGAACCGAAGTATCTAGAAGGATTACCAGAACACGGCCTATAGGATTACGAGATTAAGCTTAAGGAAGGAGTATGACTAAAGTTCTTTAAGATCTACTATATAAGCTAGATATAGAACGAAGAACTCTAGTGATATTTAGAGGAAAACCTTCGGAGAGGATATATCTGCCTGTCGATATTGCTAGTAGGCTATCTAATCTTGTTTATACTAAAAAAAGATAGAAAGCTATGGTTATACGTCGACTATTGGCAACTTAATGAATAGATTGTAAAGAATCGATACCCGTTACTACTAATCTTATAGCTCCGAGATTAGTTAGTAGGAGCCTAATATTTTATATATCTTGACTTGCTATTAGCCTATAATTATATATAGATTAAAGAAGGTAACGAGTGGAAAACGGCCTTTAGGATACCTTATAGTTACTATAAGTACCTTGTTATACCATTTAGACTTACAAACGTACTAGCAACGTTCCAAGCCCTAATTAATCAAGCTATTTGCCCCTTTCTCGATAAATTTACGGTATGTTATCTCGACGATATACTTATCTTCTCTAAGACAATAGACAAACATTAGAAGTATGTAAGAGTAGTGCTAGATATATTATATACGTATAAGCTATTAGTTAACAAGGAAAAGAGCGAATTCTACGTTAGGAAGACGGTGTTTTTGGGATACGAGATATCCCTAGGACAAATTCGGATAGAACCCTTAAAGGTTAAAGCCATTAAGAATTAGCCACGACTAATGTCAGTTATAGAAGTACAAAGTTTCATCGGATTTACGAACTTCTACCGGATGTTTATTAGGAACTTTGGAGCGATCGTATAACTATTATACAAGCTTACTAAGAAGAACGCTAAGTTCTAATAGGAAGAGCAATACGAGTAAGCATTTATATAGATTTACGATGCCATTACCGAGGATCTAGTACTGGTATTACTAGATCCTAAGAAGCTATTCGAGGTAGAAACGGACGCTTCAGATTACGCTATCGGAGGATAGTTAGGATAACGAGACGAACAAGGGAAGCTATATCCTATAGCCTTCTTTTTAAAAAAGCTCGATAGACTACGTCTTAACTATCTAATCTATAATAAGGAACTACTTACGATTATTAAAGCTTTTAAGGAATAGCAACTATACCTTAGTGGCACGATTGAACTAGTATAAGTATATACGGATTACAAGAATTTACAGTACTTTACGACGATAAAGGAGCTTAACGGATGATAAATACAGTAGGTAGAATTCCTTATAGAATTTAACTTTAAGATCTACTATAAGAAAGGTAAAGAGAACGTACGAGCGGACGCCTTAAGCCGACGAACAGACTATATAGAAGGACGAACAGAAACAACGCTACCGTTGTTCAAGGAACGAAAAGACAGAACGTTATATCACGAAATGTAGACACCTGTAGAAGATGATCCACTTGACTCGTTCCTAGAATGCTATATAATCTTTCGAGAAGAAAGGATCGACGAGGTATAGTATCAAGTAATACCCGGACTAGTGGTACCTAACGGAGTAGAAGAAAAAGATAGGAAACTCTAGTACCGAGGTAAAGTATATATCTATAACGAGGATTAGTAGCTATAAATGATTTAAGAACTCTACGAGTCGAAACTCGGAGGATACAAAGGAGTTACGAAGACTGTTACATAAGTTAAGAAACACTATGACTTTCTATAGTTAACGATACGAGTTAAGGAAGTCGTATAGAGCTATGATATCTATAATCGAAGCAAGACGGTACGATATAAGCCGTACGGGCTGCTTTAGCCACTACTAATAGCTGACAAACTATAGAGTTTAGTTACGATGGACTTTATTACGAAACTATTAGAATCTAAGGATATAGCTATAGGAGTAATCTATAATAGTATCCTTATTATAGTAGATCGCCTAACTAAATGGGTATACTTCTTTCCTTATAAGGAGTCCTAGATAGCTAAATAGCTAGTAGATATGATCTATTAGTAAGTTACATTAGTATACGCTTAGCTATAAGAATAGATCACTAATAGAGATACTAAGTTTGTATCGAAGTTCTAGCAAGCGTTAATATAACGATTAGGCGTTAATAGCAAGCTATTAACGGCATATTACCTGTAGACTAACGGACAAACGGAGTGACTAAACCAAGTTATTAAGTAGTACCTCCGTTCCTATATTAACTACTAACAAGACGACTAGGTTATACTATTACTAACAATATAACTTACTTACAATATAACGCCGATAGAAACGACCAAAGTCATACCGTTCTTTACAAACTATAGATACGAAGCAGACCTTAGGCAAGAACTAGAGGTCATAGTGCCAAGAGTAGCAATCAAAGTAGAATAGATATACGTACTATACGAAAAACTCAAAAAGGAACTCGAGTTTATTAGAACTAGAATAAAGAACCACTACGATAAATATAAGCTCGAGGGACCTTGCCTAGAAAAGGGAGACAAAGTCTATCTAATTATACGAAATCTACGAACCAAGCGACCAAGTACGAAGCTAGACTTTAAGAAGGTCAGACCCTTCATTATCAAAGAACGAATCTCGATATCTAACTATTAACTATCATTACTATCATCTATATAACTACAGACAGATATTTTTTATATTTTACTTCTCAAACTAGTACCAAAGAACGCTAAAATTACTATAAATATCGAAGTAGAAGACAAAGAGGAAGAATAGGACATCAAAGAAATTCTAAATTTATATATCATCAACGGGGAACTATAGTATCTAGTCAAATAGCTTGATTTTAGACTAGAAGATAGCTTATAGGAACTAGTTAAGAACCTAAACTACCCTAAGAAACTAGAATAGTTCTACCGGAGGAACCCTAACCAACTATAGGGGCCGATTTAGGAACCTAACCAGCATCTAAGAAGGAAGAAGTATCGGTAGGAGCCGACCCTAGGGACAAGCTAACCGCTTCCTAGTTAATTACGCCAAAGGCACCCGACGCCTACGCCTAACCTGTCAAACCCTATTCTTCCGACATCGGGGCTACTACCCTATCCTCCTTATCTAAACCCCGTATACCTTGACAAACGAACTTATCACTCTAGTTACGTAATATTTGTTTTTGATAATATAAACGTGTAAGGCGGCTTAGAGTTTGCTAAAGCAGATCCTCTGCCGCCAAAATTTCCTCCTCTAGCCTATCTTATTCACGCTAGTTATATAATACTATAACAAGTCAGAATAGAAATAAGAAGACAAATAGGAGCTACTTACAGGAATCTACTACGTTTAGCCTATTATAAGACTTTCCCTCATGTATATAATTCAAACATCTCTTAGAGTTTCCCGATATAATATAACGCTTCTTAGGCGTTATATACTAATAATTAGAACATAGTATAGTTTCGGAACCGTCTCGCTTAATCGTAGTAACTAAGATACGACGTTTACGCGTTATATTACGACGGCGTTTCTTTATACGGTCAGCTATAGTAAACGGCGGAAGGGAGCAAAGGAGGGAACTTATAGGAGCAAGTTACAAGAGGATGTTAGCGCTATTTGAAACGGCCTAAGAGGGCTTTCGGGTCGAAAGCCTCGGAGGGAGGGCATCGTATTACGGAAATATATATATAGATGCTGCCTAGGCCACTAGTACAAATAGGCTAATCAAGCCGAAAGGACGGAAGGAACCAATTATAACGAAGGAAGTACTGCGAGCCCTACCGTACGATCACTAAGATTAGTGTAAAGTCACTGATCGCGATGAGCGGCTCACTAGGATCACTGACCAAGGACTAATCAGAGTAATCCGGGAAGGTTATATATATATATAGATAGTCACTCGTTTCGGTAGACTCTAAGAGTTTACTAGTGATAGTAACTCCTCTATAATCATAGTACTTATACCAAGCATCGCTGACTACTATGAGAGATAACTATAGTGTTGTTATGAACCCTTTGGCTTTACCGAATCCCTTAGACGACCTACGCGTTTGTTCCGCTTAACCTACCTTCGTCTGAACCCTTTTAGAAGAAGTCTAAGTTAGGTTCGTCATATTAACGAGGCCTATGCCAAAATCAAGGCGCTCGAGACTGCCAAAGTAAGCCGTATTAAGATCAAACTACCTAGTAAGTATAGAGGAACCAAGGAGGACCTTGTAGGGTTTTTAACCAACCTCCGATCCTACTTCCGGCTTAATGATAACAAGTTTCCGGACGATAAAGCTAAAGTCCTCTATATAGCTACGAGATTAGAAGGTAAGGTACTTAGATAGTTCGAGCCTACGTAGAACGACTATCTTACTAAGGAAGACGAGGACGACCAAGACGCGTTTATATAGGCAGTCTTTCGATCCTATGACCGTTTCGAAGAAGAGCTTCGGAAGGTCTTTAGCAATAAAGACGAGAAGATTTATGCCTAAGAAAGGCTTGCCAATCTCTGATAGACCAAGTTAATAGCCTCCTATACCGTATAGTTTAGATAGGATATACTTAAGTCTTAGCTTAATAATAAGGCGTTAATATAATTATTTTATAACGGCTTAAAGGAAAAGGTCAAAGATAAGCTATATAAGTATAACCGGCCTAAAACTCTAGACAAATATATCGTATAGGCCATTAGAATCGACGATCAGCTTTATATATAGGAATAGTAGAAACGAGGTCAAATGAACGGAACTATAGTTAAGGCTAACGATAAGAAAAAGCGAGCGGATATTAGTACCTTATATAGGACGTATCCTAGAGCTATAGATATAGATATAGTATAGAAGTAGGATAAGAAGAAGATGGCTAAAGATAAGTCTAACGCTACCTACTATAACTATAGAAAGAAAGGATACTATAAGCGAGAATGTCGAAGCCCGAAGAAAGACTAGAAACCAGTCCTAGGAAAGGAAACTATAGTTATCGACGAGACTAAGGACGTCGTCAAAGTAGTAGCTACAAGCTACAAAGATAGAAATAGCAATATAGATAGCCTCGAACACGATAATAACGGCAAAGATAAATAGACACCGTACTCCGAACTAGTTACTATAGACTCTAAGATAGGCATTGCCAAATGGGATATAGTAGGGGAATATACATTACCGATTTCGATTCTCCTAGCCTTAAGGCAGTAGGGTTTTATGGTTATATAGAGATAGGATAGGTTATAGATAACCGATACCTAAGGGATTAAAAGACCTAGACTAAATATCTTATTCCTTTAGGAACGGATTAAATAGTACTATAACGAAGTTTTCTAACTTAATATAGAGTTACGTAAATGAGATAGATGCCTAACTTGACTCGCCTAGTAGAGCGATAAGATAAGGGACAAAATAAGGGAACTCCGTATCATAATATAGCTATATAAGGCGACCTAACAAGGCATACAGAACTAATCAGGAACTACAAGACCTAAGGACCAATTAGAAAGTGATCGTAATGATCGCACTTCGATCAAGGCAAGCACCCGAACAATAATCAAAGGATCGTAGTAGCGATTATACGATCGGAATCTAAGGGGGAACACTTAGGAATAAGGGAACCAGACAAGTATATTAGATAGCTAGTCACTCGTTCTAGTAGACTCTAGAGTTCACCAGTGATAGCAACTTATATTATAGTACTCCTAATAGCATCATACTACTATAAAGAGATAACTCTATTATTATAAACCCTTTAGCTTTACCAAATCCCTTAGACGACCTATACACTTGTCTTACATCACTTACCTTCGTCTGAACCCTTTTAGAAGAAGTCTAAGTTAGGTTCGTTATACATTACTATTACTCCCTTTGTTCTATTATAGTTTAGAATAGAGGTAACTTCGACCTTGACATCGATATAGCTACTAGCGTTACGGCCGAATAGCTGCTCGCCTAGCTTAGTCAACTCTAGTAGCAAATCTAGGAGTTAGACCAGAGAGACAAGGCTACTTAAGCTCGAATTAAGGAACTTAAGAACGGCAAAAAGCACTTGTAGAAACTAGTTAACGAGGCCTACGCCAAAATCAAGGCGCTCGAGACTACTAAAGTAAGCCATATCAAGATCGAACTACCTAGCAAGTATGGAGGAACTAAGGAGGACCTTGTAGGGTTTTTGACCAACCTCCGATCCTACTTCCGGCTTAATGACGACAAGTTTCCAGACAATAAAGCTAAAGTCCTCTATGTAGTTACAAGACTAGAGGGCAAGGCACTTAGATAGTTCGAACCTACGTAGAACGACTATCTTACTAAGGAAGACGAGGATAACCGAGACGCGTTTATATAGGTAGTCTTTCGATCTTATAACCATTTTAAAGAAGAGCTTTAGAAGGTTTTTAGCGATAAAGACAAAAAGATTTATATATAAGAAAGACTTACTAATCTCTAATAGACTAAGTTAGTAACCTCCTATACCGTATAGTTTAGATAGGATATACTTAAGTCTTAGCTTAACGATAAGGCATTAATGTAATTGTTCTATAATAGCTTGAAGGAAAAGGTTAAAGACAAGTTATATAGGTATAACTAGCCTGAAACTCTAGATAAATATATTATATAGGCTATTAGAATTGACGATCGGCTCTATATATAGGAACAATAGAAACAAGGTCAAATGAACGGGACTACGGTTAAGGCTAACGACAAGAAAAAGCGAGCGTACGTTAGTACCTCGTATAGGACGTATCCCGGAGCTATAGATATAGATATAGTATAGAAGCAGGACAAGAAGAAGATAGCCAAAGATAAGTCTAACGCTACCTACTATAACTATAGAAAGAAAGGACACTATAAGTGAGAATGTCAAAGCCCGAAGAAAGACTAGAAACCAATCCTAGGAAAGGAAACTATGATTATTAACGAGATTAAGGACGTCGTCGAAGTAGTAGCCACAAGCTACAAAGACAGGAATAGTAATACGGATAGTCTCGAATATAATAATAACAGCAAAGACAAACAGATGCTATACTCCGAACTAGTTACTATAGACCTAGAAATAGGTATTGCTAAATGGGATACGGTAGGGGAGTATATACTACTGATTTCGATTCTCCTAGTCTTAAGGCAGTAGGGTTTTATAGTTACGTAGAGACGGGATAGATTATAGATAACCGATACCTAAGGAGTCGACCGACCTAGACCAAACATCTTGTTCCTTTAGGAATAGATCGAATGGTACTATAACGAAGTCTTCCGGCTTAATATAGAGTTACGCGAACGAGATAGACGCCTAACTCGACTTGCCTAGTAGAGTAATAAGATAAGGGATAAAATAAGGGAACTCCGATATATTATAGAAACTATTAGAAGGGAACAGCCTATAATATACGATAGACCCGATAGTTACACCAAGCACTTTGACAATTAGCAACTTAGCCACGACGTATAGAACCCCGAGCACCAGTTTATATATATAAACTATAGAAAAGACAAACGTATATAGGAAAGCTATTAGAAGAAATATTCCTACCTTAGCATTAAGGTACCTACGGTCTACGTATAGTAGGAAGGATTTAGAAAAGAATTCCAATATCTTCTAGGCGACGCTATATAACTATACCCTTGATATAAGGCATATATATAAATGCCCTAGTTTTAGTATATAGTATACGAATGCCGATACCACTTCCGTAACAAATTCGAAAACAATTACTAGCCGACCCGATAGGAAAACGGGGACGGAAGTTTACACCCTATAGAATAGGTCTATGACGTGGGAAACAGAGCGGCCGAATTACTCTAGAAGATCGAAACCCGGAGTTTAGAAGGCATTATGGTAGTTCTAAGACGAGCCTAGCCTAGGCACTACGGAATAGGATAAGATATATAAGACTTATGCTAGAGTAACGATTGCCTTTATCACGAGGACGAAAAGAAATCGCGAATTTAAGAGCTTTAGATGAAGCTATAGCGCGTACGACGGAAAGTAGAACGGACCTAATAGTAGGAAGTTATAAGCACTCAATGGCTCGCGGAAATAAGTATAATTGACGAAGCCGCTATTAGCTAAATAATCGAAGAGGTTAATACTAACCTAGGAAACGGGTTAGGGCCCTTTAAGGGGCCTAAAAACTATTAACGCCTATATAGCGGCGAGTAGTAGCGTAGTATAGGAGGAACTAGCGTAAGAGACTACTATATCGAGACCTCCCGGTAGAAATATAGGAAATTGCCGTAATCTTTGGATAACGACGGTAAGACAAGCGACTATAGATAATGGTATAATAGAAGTAGTATAAAATGCTCGTACTAGTAGATAGTAGAGCGGAGATAAACCTGATTTTGCCGACACTTATAAATTAGCTATAGATACCCTAGAGAACGAAACGAAAGTATAATATAGTCAAAGGGCTATTCCCGACATAATAGGTACATAGGGAGACCAAACCGATCGACATTACTATAGTAGGGAAGACTATAGTAATCGTATTTAGTATTATAGATATAGGTAACAATAAAGATATAATACTAGGACTACTATAGCACGAAGACTACAACCTAGACATTAGCTAGAAGAATAGTAGCTACCTATAACCCCGAACAGAGTCATATTTGACTAGTGTAATAGGAAGCGCGTAAGGATTACGAAAGGACGATGTCTAGGGAAAGACATATCCTACAGATCTACCGCAAGAGACAGGCAGTGGTAGACAGACCACTACGGACTCTAGAAGAAGCGGTATAACGATACCAACATTATAACAAGAGGAACGAGCTAAACCGCCGATAGCTGTTCTCTCTGTTGATATATACGGAACACTATAACTAGAGTAATAGATCGAGATAGGAGAAATCGCTAGTATCGCTATAGACGGAACCAAGTTTGTATACTATTAGAAAACCGAGAAATGAGACAAGATTAGGGAAGTACCGAAGGAGTACGAGGGACACCTAGCATTCGAACCGAAGCATTTAGAAGGATTACTAGAACACGGCCTATAGGATTACGAGATCAAGCTTAAGGAAGGAGTATGATTAAAGTTCTTTAAGATCTACTATATAAGCTAGATATAGAATGAAGAACTTAAACGATATTTGGAGGAGAACCTTCGAAGAGGATATATCTACCTATTAATATTACTAGTAGGCTACCTAATCCTATTTATACCTAAGAAAGATAGAAAGCTATGGTTATATATCGACTATTAGTAACTTAATAAATAGACCGTAAAGAATCGATACCTATTACTGCTAATCTTATAGCTCTAAGATTAGTTAGTGGAAGCCTAATATTTTATACGTCTTGACTTGCTATTAGCCTATAACTATATATAGATCAAAGAAGGCGACAAGTGGAAAACGGCCTTTAGGATACCTTATAGCCACTACAAGTACCTCGTTATACTATTTAGACTTACGAACGTACCGGCAACGTTCTAAGCCCTGATTAATCAAGCTATCTAACCCTTTCTCGACAAATTTGCGGTATATTATCTCGACGATATACTTATCTTCTCTAAGACGATAGATAAACACCGGAAGTATATAAGAGTAGTGCTAGACGCGTTATACGTATACAAGCTATTAGTTAACAAGGAAAAGAGCGAATTCTATATTAAGAAGACGGTATTTTTAGGATACAAGATATCCCTAGGATAAATTCGGATAGAACCTTTAAAGGTTAAAGCCATCAAGAATTAGCTACGACTAACGTTAGTCACGGAAGTACAAAGCTTTATCGGATTTACGAACTTCTATCGGATGTTTATTAGGAACTTTAGAGCGATCGTACAACTATTATACGAGCTTACCAAGAAGAATGCTAAGTTCTAATAGGAAGAGCGATATAAGTAAGTATTTATATAGATTCGCGACGCCATTATCGAGGATCTAATACTAGTACTACCAGACCCTAAAAAGCTATTCGAGGTAGAAATAGACGCTTTAGACTATGCTATCGGAAGATAATTAGGATAACGAGACAAGCAAGGGAAGCTATATCCTATAGCCTTCTTTTTAAAAAAGCTTGACAGACTACGTCTTAACTATCTAATCTATAATAAGGAACTACTTATAATTATCAAAGCTTTTAAGGAGTAATGACTATATCTTAGCGGTACGATCAAACTAGTACAAGTATATACGGATTATAAGAATTTACGGTACTTTACGACGATAAAGGAGCTTAACAGACGACAAATACGATAGGTAGAATTCCTTACAGAATTTAACTTCGAGATCTGCTATAAGAAAGGTAAAGAGAATATACGAGCAGACACTTTAAGCTGACAAACGGATTATACAGAAGGACAAACGGAAACAACGCTACCGTTGTTTAAGGAACGAAAAGACGGAATGCTATATCACGAAATATAGACACCTATAGAGGATAATCTACTCGACTCGTTCCTAGAATGTTATATAATCTTTCGAGAAGAAAGGATTAACGAAGCATAGTATCAAGTAGTACCTAGACTAGTAGTACCTAGTAGAGTAGAAGAAAAAGATAGAAAACTCTGGTACCAAGGCAAAGCATATATCTATGACAAGGATTAGCAGCTACAAATGATTCGAGAGCTTTACGAGTCGAAACTCAGAGGATATAAAGGGGTTACGAAGACTATTATATAAGTCAAGAAACACTATAACTTTCTATAGTTAACGGTATGAGTTAAGGAAGTCGTATAGAGCTACGATATCTATAATCGAAGCAAGATAGCACGATACAAGCTATACGGGCTACTTTAGCCACTGCTAATAGCTAACAAACTATAGAGTTTAGTTACGATAGACTTTATTACAAAACTACTAGAATCCAAGGATACGGCTATAGGAGTAATCTATAATAGTATTCTTACTATAGTAGATCGCCTAACTAAATAGGTATACTTCTTTCCCTATAAGGAGTCCTAGATAGCTAAACAGCTAGTAGATATAATCTATCGGCAAGTTATATTAGCGTATACTTAGCTATAAGAATAGATTACTAATAGAGATACTAAGTTTGCATTGAAGTTCTAGTAAGCGTTAATATAACGATTAGGTATTAATAGCAAACTATTAACGGTATATTACCTGTAGACTAACGGATAAATAGAGCGACTAAACCAAGTTATTAAGTAGTACCTCCGTTCCTACATCAACTACTAATAAGACAACTAGGTTATACTATTACCAATAGTATAACTCGCTTATAATATAACATCGATAGAAACGACCAAAGTCATACCGTTCTTTACGAACTATAGATACGAAGCAAACCTTAGGTAAGGACTAGAGGTTATAATGCCAAGAGTAGTAGTCAAAGTAGAACAGATATACACACTATACGAAAAACTTAAAAAGGAACTCGAGTTTGTTAGAACCAGAATAAAGAACCACTATAATAAATATAGGCTCAAGGGACCTCGCCTAGAAAGGGGAGACAAAGTCTATCTAATTATACGAAATCTATAAACCAAGCGACCAAGCACGAAGCTAGACTTTAAGAAGGTCAGACCCTTCGTTATCAAAGAACGAATTTCGACATCTAACTACCGACTATCGTTACTATTATCTATATAACTATAGACGGACGTTTTTTATATTTTACTTCTCGAACTAGCACCGAAGAACACTAAAATCGCCACGAACATCGAAGCGGAAGACGAAGAGGAAGAATAGGATGTCAAAGAAATTCTAGATTTATATATTATTAACAGGGAACTATAGTATCTAGTCAAATGGCTTAATTTTAGACTAGAAGACAACTTATAGGAACTAGTTAAGAACCTAAATTGCCTTAAGAAACTTTAGTAGTTCTACTAGAGGAACCCTAACCGACCGAAAGCAATAGACCCGAAACTAACCTGAAATCAGCTAGTAAGGATAGATCTAAAGGAACTTTAGGATATACAGAATCCCAAAGCTATCCGAAATCGGCAGACAAGTAAGATAGGGTCGAAGAAGACGTAGTAACCCTAGAAGCCTCTACTACCGCTACCGTTTTAGCCTCCTTACGTTCCACTTGCTCTAACTCCTCTATACTATCGATACCCTAAGTAATAGCTCTTATCATCTTCTCAAACCACATTCGTTTCTGTTTCCGAAGACGAAGGACCCGCTCCTTAGTAGCTATAAGCTTATCTTTAAATTTTTAATATTAAGCTATAATAGACCGAAGCTAAGTAGGAGAAATACTAAGAATATCATAATTCAAACGCTTGTTACAAACGCACTCTACATATCAAGAAGAATCGCTTTTCGAAACCTCGTACGAACTAAGGCCTTTAGACTTATATAGCGTACAAGGACATATCGTTAAAAGATTATCCAAGGAAAGAATCGCGGCTAGGAGATGGTTAGTATAAAGAGTTGACGTAGCAGGCTTAGACTTTGACTTCTTTCTTACACGATTAGCTATCTTGACGACATCACGAAAGAAGAGAAGAGGGGGGACTAAGGAACACGACCATATACAAGCAAGGGGGGGGTATTAGCGCTATTTAAAATGGACCTAAGTCTTTTAAGGACGAAAGACCTAGGGGAGGGGCATCGTATCGTGATATAGCCGTATAAGGCGACCCGACAAGGTATATAGAACCAATTAGGAACTACAAGACCTAAGGACCAATCAGAAAGTGATTACAGTGATCGTACTTCGATCAAGGCGAGCACCCGAACAATGATCGAAGGATTGTAGTAGCGATTATACGATCGGAATCTAAGGGGGAATACTTAGGAATAAGGGAACCAGACAAGTATATTAGATAGCTAGTTACTCGTTCTAGTAGACTCTAGAGTTTACTAGTAATAGCAACTTATATTATAGTACTCCTAATAGCATCGTACTACTGTAAAGAGATAACTCTATTGTTATAAACCCTTTGGCTTTACCGAATCCCTTAGACGACCTATATACTTGTCCTATATTACTTACCTTCGTCTAAACCCTTTTAGAAGAAGTCTAAGTTAGGTTCGTTATACTCTGACGTATTATAGAAACTATCAAAGGGGAATAGCCTATGATATATAATAGACCTAATAGTTATACTAAGCACTTTAGCGATTAGTAACTTAGCTATAATATATAGAACCTAGAGTATTAGTTTATATATATAAACCACGGAAAAGATAAACGTATATAGGAAAGCTACTAGAAGAAACATTCCTACCTTAGTATTAGGGTACCTATAGTCTATATATAGTAGGAAGGATTTAGAAAAGAATTCTAATATCTCCTAGGCAACGCTATATAACTATACCCTCGATATAAGGCACACGTACAAGTGCCCTGGTTTCAGTGTATAGTATACAAATGCTAATACCACTTCTACGACAAATTCGAAAACAATCACTAGCCGACCCGATAGGAAAACGGGGACAGAAGTTTACGCCCTATAGAATAGGTCTATAACGCGGGAAATAGAGCGGCCGAATTGCTTTAGAAGATCGAAACCTAGAGTCTAGAAGGTATTATAATAGTTCTAAGACGAGCCTGGCCTAGGTACTACGGAATAAGACAAGATATATAGGACTTATACTAGAGTAACGATTGTCTTTATTACAAGGACGAAAAGAAATCGCGAATTCGGGAGCTTTAGATAAAGCTATAGCATATATAACGGAAAGTAAGACAGACGTAATAGTAGGAAGCTATAAGCACTTAATGGCTCGCGGAAATGAATACGATTAACAAAGCCGCTATTAGCCGAACAATCGGAGAGGTTAACACTAACCTAGGAAATAGGTTAGAGCCCTCTAGGGGGCCCGAAAACCATTAACGCCTATATAATAGCGAGTAGTAGCGTAGTATAGGAGGGACTAGTGTAAGAGACCACTATATCAAGACCTCCTAGTAGAAATATAGGAAATCGCTACAATCTTTAGACGACGATGGTAAGACGAGCGACTATAGATAACGGCATAATAGAAGTAGCACGAAATACTTATACTAATAGATAATAGAGTAGAGATAAACCTGATTTCGCTAATACTTGTAAATTAGCTACAGATACCTTAGAGAATAAAACGGAAACATAACATAGTCAAAGAGCTATTCCTAATGTAATAGTTATATAGGGAGACCAAACCAATTGATATTACTATAGTAGGGAAGACTATAGTAGTCGTATTTAGCATTATAGATATAGGTAACGACAAAGATATAATACTAGGACTACTATAGTATAAAGACTATAACCTAGACATTAGCTAGAAGAATAATAGCTACCTATAACCCCGAATAGAGTCGTATTCGACCAGCGTAATAAGAAGCGTACAAGGATCACAACAGACAGGTACCTAGGGAGAGGCACGTTCTACAGATCTACCACAAGAGATAGGCAGTGGTAGGCAGACCACTACAGACTCTAGAAGAAACGGTATAACGACATTAATACTATAACAGGAGGAACGAGCCAAACCGCTAATAGCTGTTCTCTCCGTTAACGAATACAGAGCACTACAATTAGAGTAGTAGGTTAAGATAGGAGAAATCGCTAGTATTGCTATAGATAGAACCAAGTTCGTATACTATCAGAAAACCGAGAAACGAGACAAAACTAGGGAAGTACCGAAGGAGTACGAGGGACACCTAGCATTCGAACCAAAGTATCTGGAAGGATTACTAGAACACGGCCTATAGGATCACGAGATCAAGCTTAAGGAAGGAGTATAACTAAAGTTCTTCAAGATCTACTATATAAGCTAGATATAGAATGAAGAACTTAAGCGATATCTAGAGGAGAACCTTCGAAGAGGATATATCTGCCTGTCGACATCGTTAGCAGGCTACCTAATCCTGTTTATACCTAAGAAAGACAGAAAGCTATAGTTATACGTTAACTATTAGTAACTTAACGAATAGACTATAAAGAATCAATACCTATTACTACTAATCTTATAGCTCTAAGATTAGTTAGTAGGAGCCTAATATTTTATATATCTTGACTTGCTATCGGCCTATAACTATATATAGATCAAAGAAGGCAACGAGTAGAAAACGGCCTTTAGGATACCCTATAGCTACTATAAGTACCTCGTCATACCATTCGGACTTACAAACACGCTAGTAACGTTCTAAGCCTTGATTAATCAAGCTATCTAACCCTTTCTCGACAAATTTATAGTATATTATCTCGATAATATACTTATCTTCTCTAAGACAATAGATAAATACCAGAAGTATATAAGAGTAGTACTAGATATATTATATACATATAAGCTATCAGTTAATAAGGAAAAGAGTAAATTCCACGTCAGGAAGATAGTATTTTTAGGATACAAGATATCCCTAGGACAAATTTAGATAGAACCCTTAAAGGTTAAAGCTATCAAGATTTAGCTACGACCGACGTCAGTCACAGAAGTACGAAGTTTCATCGGGTTTACAAACTTCTACCGGATGTTTATTAGGAACTTTAGAGCGATTATATAACCATTATATAAATTTACCAAGAAGGGCGCTAAGTTCCAATAGGAAGAGCGACATAAGTAAGCATTTACGTAGATTCGTAATACCATTACTAAGGATCTAGTACTAGTATTACCAGACCCTAAGAAACCATTCGAGGTAGAAACGGACGCTTCGAACTATGCCATCGGAGGACAGTTAGGATAACAAGACAAACAAGGGAAGCTATATCCTATAGCCTTCTTTTCAAAGAAGCTCGACAGACCACGTCTTAACTATCTAATCTATGATAAGGAACTACTTACAATTATCAAAGCCTTTAAGGAATAGTAACTATATCTTAGCGGTACGATCGAACTAGTATAAGTATATATAGATTACAAGAATTTATAGTACTTTACGACGACGAAAGAGCTTAACAGACGACAAATACAATAGGCAGAATTCCTTGCGGAATTTAACTTTAAGATCCGCTACAAGAAAGGCAAAGAGAATATACAAGCAGACGCTTTAAGCCGACGAACGGATTATATAGAAGGACGAATAGAAACAACACTACCGTTATTCAAGGAACAAATAGACGGAACGCTATATTACAAAATATAGACACCTATAGAAGATGATCTACTCGACTTATTCCTAGAATATTATATAATCTTTCGAAAAGAAAGGATCAATAAGGTATAATATCAAGTAGTACCTAGACTAGTGGTACCTAATAGAGTAGAAGAAAAAGATAGAAAACTCTAGTACCGAGGCAAAGTATATATCTATAACAAGGATTAGTAGCTATAAATGATTCGAGAGCTTTATAAGTCGAAACTCGGAGGATATAAAGGAGTTACAAAGACTATCGCATAAGTTAAGAAACACTATAACTTTCTATAGTTAACGGCATAAGTTAAGGAAGTCATATAGAGCTACGATATCTATAATCGAAGCAAGATAGTACGACATAAGCTATATAGGCTACTTTAGCTATTGCCAATAGCTAATAAACTATAGAGTTTAGTTACGATAGACTTTATCACGAAACTGCTAAAATCTAAAGACATAGCCATAGGAGTAATCTATAATAGTATTCTTACTATAGTAGATCGCCTAACTAAATAAGTATACTTCTTTCCCTATAAGGAGTCTTAGATAGCTAAATAGCTAGTAGATATAATTGTTACGGAAATATGTATATAGATGCCAGTACAGACAGACCAATCAAGCCGAAGGAACGGAAGGGCCAATCCTAACATAAGAAGCGCTATAATCACTACGCTCACTAGTAATCAGGGTAATCACCACTATATAATCACTAACGATCACCGTGATCAGGAGTGATCACCAGGGTTATATATATATATAGATAGTCACTCGTTACGGTAGACTCTAGAGTTCACTAGTGATAGCAACCACCCTTACAATTACAATACTTCTAACAGCATCGCACTATTATAAGAGACAACTCTATTGTTATAAACCTTTTAGCTTTACCAAATCCCTTAGACGACCTACACACTTGCCCCGCGTCACTTACCTTCGTCTGAACCCTTTCAGAAGAAGTCTAAGTTAGGTTCGTCACATGTTACTATCACTCCCTTTGTTCTATCATAGTTCAGAACAGAGGTGACTTCGACCTCGATATTGACATAGCTACTAACATCACGGCCGAATAACTGCTTGCCTAGCTTAATTAGCTCTAGCAGCGAATCCAGGAATTAGATTAGAGAGACAAGGCTGCTCAAGCTCGAATCAAGGAACTCGAGAACGGCGAAAAGTACTTACAGAAACTAGTTAACGAGGCCTACGCTAAAATCAAGGCACTTAAGACTACTAAAGCAAGCCGTATCAAGATCGAACCACCTGGTAAGTACGGAGGAACCAAGGAGGACCTTATAAGGTTCTTAATAAACCTCCAATCCTACTTCCAGCTTAATAACGATAAGTTTCCGGACAATAAAGCCAAAGTCCTCTATATAGCTACAAGACTAGAGGGCAAGGCACTTAGATAGTTCGAACCTACGTAGAACGACTATCTTACTAAGGAAGACGAGGACGACCAAGACGCCTTTATATAGGCAGTCTTTCGATCCTATAACCGTTTCGAAGAAGAGCTTCGGAAGGTCTTCGGCGACAAAGACAAGAAGATTCACGCCCAAGAAAGGCTTGCCAATCTCTGATAGACTAAGTTAGTAGCCTCCTATACTATATAGTTTAGACAAGATATACTCAAGTCTTAGCTTAATGACAAGGTATTAATATAACTATTCTATAATAGCTTAAAGGAAAAGGTTAAAGACGAGCTATATAAGTACAACCAGCCTAAAACTCTAGACAAATATATTATATAGGCTATTAGAATCGACGATCGGCTCTATATATAGGAATAGCAGAAACGAGGTCGAATAAACGGAACTATAGTTAAGGCTAATGACAAGAAAAAGCGAGCATACGTTAGTACCTCGTATAGGATATATCCTAGAGCTATAGACGTAGATATAGTATAGAAGTAAGATAAGAAGAAGATAGCTAAAGACAAGTCTAATGCTACCTACTATAACTATAGAAAGAAAGGACACTATAAGTAGGAATGTCAAAGCCCGAAGAAAGATTAGAAACTAGTCCTAGGAAAGGAAACTATAGTTATCGACAAAACTAAGGACGTCGTCGAAGTAGTAGCTATAAGCTATAAAGACAGGGATAGCGATACAGACAGTCCTAAATACGATAATAACGGCAAAGACGAACAGACACCGTACTCCGAACTAGTCACTATAGACCTAGAAATGAGTATTGCCGAATAGGATATAGCAGGGGAGTATATACTACCGATTTCAATTTTCCTAGCCTTAAGATAATAGGGTTTTATGGTCATATAGAGACAGGATAGATTGTAGACGACCAATACCTAAGGAATCGACCGACCTAGACCAAACATCTTGTTCCTTTAGGAACGGATTAAATAATACCGTAATGAAGTTTTTCGGCTTAATACGGAGCTACGTAAACGAGATAGACGCCTGACTCGACTCGCCTAGTAGAGCGACGAGATAAGGGACGAAATGAAGGAACTCTAACGTATTGTAGAAACTATCAAAGGGGAACAGCCTATAATATACGATAGACCTAATAATTACACCGAGCACTTTGACGATTAGTAACTTAGCTATGACGTACGGAACCTAGAGTACTAGTTTATACACATGAACTACGGAAAAGACGAACGTATATAGGAAAGCTATTAGAAGAAACATTCCTACCTTAGCATTAGGGTACCTATAGTCTATATATAGTAGGAAGGATTTAGAAGAGAATTCTAATATCTTCTAGGCAATACTACGTAACTATACCCTCGATATAAGGTATATATACAAGTACCCTAGTTCTAGTGTATAATATACGAATGCCGATACCACTTCTACGACAAATTCGAAAACAATCACTAGCCGACCTGACAGGAAAACGGGGATAGAAGTTTACGCCCTATGGAATAGGTTTATGATATAGGAAATAGAGCGGCCGAATTACTCTAGAAGATTAAAACCTAGAGTTTAGAAGGTATTATAGTAGTTCTAAGACGAGCCTGGCCTAGATACTACGGAATAGGACGAGATATATAGGACTTATACTAGAATAATAATTGTCTTTACTACGAGGACGAAAAGAAATCGCGAATTCGGGAGCTTTAGATGAAGCTATAGACTATACGACAGAAAGTAGAATGGACCTAATGGTAGGAAGCTACAAGCACTTAATAGCTTACGGAAATGAGAACGATCGACGAAGCCGCTATCAGCCGAACAATCGAAGAGGTTAATACTAACCTAGGAAACGGGTTAGGGCCCTTCGAGGGGCCCGAAAACTATTAATACCTATATAATAGCGAGTAGTAACGTAGTATAGGAGGAACTAGCGTAAGAAACCACTATATCAAGACCTCCCGACAGAAACATAGGAAATCGCTACAATCTTTAGACAACGACGGTAAGACAAGTAACTATAGATAATGGCGTAATAGAAGTAGTACAAAATACTTATACTAGTAGATAGTAGAGCAGAGATAAACCTGATTTTGCTAATACTTATAAATTAGCTACAGATACCCTAGAGAATGAAACGGAAGCATAGTATAGTCAAAGGGCCATTCCCGACATAATAGGTACATAAGGAGACTAAACTAATCGATATTACTATAGTAAGGAAGACCATAGCAGTTATATTTAGTATTATAGACATAGGTAACGACAAAGATATAATACTAGGACTACTATAGCACGAAGACTACGACCTAGACATTAGCTAGAAGAATAGTAGCTACCTATAACCCCGAATAGAGTTATATTCGACTAGCAAGATAGGGAGCACGCAAGGATCGTGAATAGACGATACTCAAGGGAAGGCATATCCTACGGATCCACCACAAGAGACAGGTAGTGGTAGACAGACCACTACAGACTCTAGAAGAAGCGGTATAACGACACCGACGTTACGATAGGAGGAACAAGCTAAACCGCCGATAGCTGTTCTCTCCGTTGACAAATATAGAGCACTATAATTAGAGCAATAGGTTAAGATAGGAGAAATCGCCAGTATTGCTATAGATAGAACCAAGTTCGTATACTATTAGAAAACCGAGAAACGAGACAAGACTAGGGAAGTACCGAAGGAGTACGAGGGACACCTAGCATTCGAACTAAAGCATCTAGAAGGATTACTAGAACACGGCCTATAGGACCACGAGATCAAGCTTAAGGAAGGAGTACGACTAAAGTTCTTCAAGATCTACCATACAAGCCAGACGTAGAACAAAGAACTTAAACGACATCTAGAGGAGAATCTTCGAAGAGGACATATCCGCCCGTCGATATCGCTAGCAGGCTACCTAATCCTATTTGTACCTAAGAAAGACGGAAAGTTACGGTTATACGTTAACTATCGGTAACTTAACAAACAGACCATAAAGAATCGATACCTATTACTACTAATCTCACGGCTCCGAGATCAGTTAGTAGGAGCCTAATATTTCACGTATCTTGACTTGCCATCGGCCTATAACTATATACAGATTAAAGAAGGTAACGAGTGGAAAATAGCCTTTAGGACACCCTATAGCTACTATAAGTACCTCGTTATACTATTCGGACTTATAAACGCGCTAGTAACGTTCTAAGCCCTGATTGATCAAGCTATCTGACCCTTTCTCGACAAATTTATAGTATATTATCTTGATAATATACTTATCTTCTCCAAGACGATAGACGAACACTAGAAGCACGTAAGAGTAGTACTAGACGCATTACATGTATACAAGCTATTAGTTAACAAGGAAAAGAGCAAATTCTATGTTAGGAAGACGGTGTTTTTAGGATACAAGATATCCCTAGGACAAATTTAGATAGAATCCTTAAAGGTTAAAGCTATCAAAGATTAGCTATAACTAACATTAGTTACGGAAGTACGAAGTTTCATCGGGTTTACAAACTTCTACTAGATGTTTATTAGGAACTTTAGAGCAATTATATAACCATTATACGAGCTTACCAAGAAGAACGCTAAGTTCTAATAGGAAGAGCAGTATAAGTAAGTATTTACGTAGATTCGCGACGCTATTACCAAGGATCTAGTACTAGTATTACTAGACCCTAAGAAGCTATTCGAGGTGGAAATAGACGCTTCAGACTACGCCATTGGAGGATAGTTAGGATAACGAGACGAACAAGGGAAGTTATATCCTATAGCTTTCTTTTCAAGGAAGCTCGATAGACTATATCTCAATTACCTAATCTACGACAAGGAACTGCTTATAATTATTAAAGCTTTTAAGGAATAGCGACTATACCTTAGTAGCACGATCAAACCAGTATAAGTATACACAGATCACAAGAATTTACGGTACTTCACGACAACAAAGGAGCTCAATAGACGACAAATATAGTAGGTAGAATTCCTCGCGGAATTTAACTTTGAGATCTACTATAAGAAAGGCAAAGAAAACGTACGAGCAGACGCTTTAAGCCGACAAACGGATCATACAGAAGGACAAACGGAAATAATACTACCGTTATTCAAGGAACGAAAAGATAGAACGCTATATCACGAAACGCAGATACCTATAGAAGATGATCTACTCGACTCGTTCCTAGAATGCTATATAATCTTTCGAGAAGAAAGGATTAACGAGGTATAGTATCAAGTAGCACCTAGACCAGTAGTACCTAACGGAGTGGAAGAAAAAGATAGGAAACTCTAATACCGAGGCAAAGCATATATCTACGACAAAGACCAATAACTACGAATGATTCGAGAACTCTACAAGTCAAAGCTCGGAGGATACAAAGGAGTCACAAAGACTGTTATACAAGTTAAGAAACACTATAACTTTCTACAATTAGCCGTACGAGTTAAGGAAGTCATACGGAGCTACGACGTCTGTAATCGAAGCAAGATGGTACGATACAAGCCGTATAGGCTACTTTAGCCACTACTAATAGCTAACAAACTATAGAGTTTAGTTACGATAGACTTTATTACAAAACTACCAGAATCTAAGGACACGGCTATAGGAGTAATCTATAATAGTATCCTCACTATAGTAGATCGCCTAACTAAATGGGTATACTTCTTTCCTTACAAGGAGTCCTAGATAGCTAAATAGCTAGCAGATATAATCTATCGGCAAGTTATATTAGTATACGCTTAGCTATAAGAATGGATTACCGATAGAGACACTAAGTTCATATTGAAGTTCTAGTAAGCATTAATATAACGATTAGGCGTTAATAGCAAGCTATTAATAGCATATTACCTATAGACTAACGGACAAATAGAACAATTAAACCAAGTTATTAAGCAATACCTCCGTTCCTACATTAACTACCAGTAGGATAACTAGGTTATACTACTACTAATAGTATAACTCGCCTATAATACGACGCTAATAGAAACAACTAAAGTTATACCGTTCTTTGCAAACTACAGATATAAAGTAGACCTTAGGCAAGGACCAGAGGTTATAGTGCTAAGAGCAGCAGTCAAAGTAGAACAGATATATATACTATATAAGAAGCTTAAAAAGGAACTTAAGTTTGTTAGAACCAGAATAAAGAACCACTACGACAAATATAGGCTCGAGGGACCTCGCCTAGAGAGGGGAGACAAAGTCTACCTAATCATACGAAACCTACGAACCAAGCGACCAAGCACGAAGCTAGACTTTAAGAAGGTCGGACCCTTCGTTATCAAAGAACGAATCTCGATATCTAACTATCGACTATCGTTACCGTTATTTATACGACTATAGACAGACGTTTTTCATATTTCACTTCTTAAACCAGTACCGAAAAACGCCAAGATCGCTATAAATACCGAAGTAGAGGACAAAGAGGAAGAATGGGACGTCGAAGAAATCCTAGATTTACGTATTATTAACGGGGAACTATAGTATCTGGTTAAATGGCTTAATTTTAGACTAGAAGATAACTTATAGGAACTAGTTAAGAACTTAAACTGCCCTAAGAAACTCGAATAGTTCTATCGGTAGAACCCGGATTAGCTAAAGACAAACCTAGGATAGAATCGAAGACAGCGCCCTAGTTAATAATATCGACGCTACTATTAAGCTACGTGTTCAAGACGGCCTCTAATTCCTATTACTCTACTACCTCTAATTCGTCTAGATTCGATAAACCCTACGTAACTATATCTACCCCCTTCTCTACCAAAAACTCTCGTTGCTTACGAACCCGAGTTAAACGGGCTAATACCTTAGAAGCTTTACGTTAGTATTCTTATAATAAGGCTTCGGCCTCTTTCTCTTTAGCCTTTAAACGACGCTACTCATATATAATACGATCCACTACGCTACGATTAGCGATAAACCTCTGTAAGGGAACGAGAACCTATAAGAAGAAGCTAGAACGCTAGAACCATCGTAAGTACGACCCCGATATATATAAGCCTCGCAGCGATAGGATTTTTCAATCATTTTACACACTCGGTTATACTCTATACAATAGGAACACGCTATCACTACGAACCCGTGATCGGAAATAAACTAAGCTAGGCGCTTACGACGAATAGACACTTAGGACCTATATGTGTTAGATAGCATGATTGACAGTATAAAGGATGATAAGGAGCTAAGGAGAAAAACACGTATAAGGATCACGAGGGATGTTGGCGCTATTTGAAACGGCCTAAAGAGGGCTTTCGGGTCAAAAGCCTCGAAGGAGGGGCATCGTGTCATGGAAATATATATACAGATACTGGCACAGATAGACTAATCAAGCCGAAGGAACGGAAGGGCCAATCACAACATAAGAAGTGCTATGATTACTACGCTTACTAGTGATTAGGGTGATTACCACTATACGATCACTAACGATTACCGTGATTAGGAGTGATCACCAGGGTTATATATATATGTAGATAGTCACTTGTTATAGTAGACTCTAGAGTTTACTAGTGATAGCAACCGCCCTTACAATTACAGTACTTCTAATAGCATCGCACTATTGTAAGAGACAACTCTGTTGTTGTGAACCTTTTGGCTTCACCGAATCCCTTAGACGACCTGTATACTTGCCCCGCGTCACTTACCTTTGTCTGAACCCTTTTAGAAGAAGTCTGAGTTGGGTTCGTTATAATAATCTATTGGCAAGTTATATTAGTATATACTTAGCTATAAGAATAGATTACTAACAAAGATACCAAGTTCGTATTAAAGTTCTGGTAAGCGTTAATACAACGATTAGGTATTAATAGTAAACTATTAACAGTATATTACCTATAGACTAACAGACAAACGGAGTAACTAAACCAAGTTATTAAGTAGTACCTCTGTTCTTACGTTAACTACTAGCAAGACGACTAGGTCATACTATTACTAATAGTATAACTCGCTTATAATATAATATCGACAGAAACGACCAAAGTTATACCATTCTTTATAAACTACAGATACAAAGCAGACCTAAGGTAAGGACTAGAGGTTATAGTACTAAGAGTAGCAGTCAAAGTAGAATAGATACATATACTATATAAGAAGCTCAAAAAGGAACTCGAGTTTGTCAGAACTAGAATAAAGAACCACTATAACAAACATAGGCTCGAGGGACCTCGCCTAAAGAGGGGAGACAAAGTCTACCTAATCGTATAAAACTTACAAACCAAACGACCAAGCACGAAGCTAGACTTTAAGAAGGTCGGACCCTTTGTTATCAAAGAACGAATTTCGATATCTAACTACTAACTATCATTACTATCATCTATATAACTACAGACAGATGTTTTTTATATTTTACTTCTTAAACTAGTACCAAAAAACGCTAAGATCGCTATAAATATCGAAGCAAAGGACAAAGAGGAAGAATAGGACATCGAAGAAATCCTAGATTTATATATTATTAATAGGGAACTATAATATCTAGTCAAATAACTTAATTTTAGAATAGAAGACAACTTATAGGAGCCGGTCAAGAACCTAAACTACCTTAAGAAACTAGAACAGTTCCACTAGAGGAATCCTAACCGACTATAGGGGCCGACTTAGGAACCTAACCGGCGTCCAAGAAGGAAGAAGTACTAATAGGAGCTAACCCTAGGGATAAGCTAACCGCTTCCTAGTTAATCACGCCGAAGGCGCCTAACGCCTATACCTAACCTGTCAAATCCTATTCGTCTAATATCAGAGCTACCACCCTGTCCTCCTTATCTAAACCCTATATACCTCGATAAACGAATTTATTACTCTAGTTATATAATATTCGTTTTTGACGATATAAACGTATAAGGCAGCTTAAAGTTTATTAAAGTAGATCTTCTATCGCCAAAATTTCCTCCTCTAGCCTATCTTACTTATACTAGTTATATAATACTACGACAAGTTAGAACGGAAATAAGAAGATAAATAGAAGCTACTTATAGGAATCTACTATATTCGACCCATTATAAGACTTTCCCTTACACGTATAATTTAAACACCTCTTAGAATTTCCTAATATAATATAACGCTTCTTAGGCGTTATATGCCAATAGTTAGAATATAGTATAGTTTCGGAACCGTCTCGCTTAATCGTAGCGACTAAGATACGACGTTTACGCGTTATATTATAACGGCGTTTCTTTATACGGTTAGCTATGGTAAATGGCGAAAGGGAGCAAGGGGGGGAACTTATAGGAGCAAGTTACAAGAGGGTGTTAGCGCTATTTGAAACGACCTAAGAGGGCTTTCGGGTCGAAAGCCTCGGAGGGAGGGCATCGTATTACAGAAATATATATATAGATGCTGCCTAGGCCAATAGCATGGATAGGCTAATCAAGCCAAAAGGACGGAAGGAACTAACTATAACGTAGGAAGCACTATAAGCCCTACCGTATACTAGCTTATGATTACTAAGATTAGTGTAAAGTTACTAATCGCGATGAGCGGCTTACTGGGATCACTAACCAAGGACTAATCCGGGTGATCTAGGAAGGTTATATATATATATAGATAGTCACTCGTTTCGGTAGACTCTAGGAGTTCACTAGTAATAGCAACTCATATTATAGTACTCCTAATAGCATCGTACTACTGTAAAGAGACAACTCTGTTGTTATAAACCCTTTGGCTTCACCGAATCCCTCAGACGACCTATACACTTGTCCCGCATCACTTACCTTCGTCTGAACCCTTTTAGAAGAAGTCTGAGTTAGGTTTGTCACAAAAGACCTAGGTTAGCCGGCACTTAAAGTCGTTAAAGGATACTAGACTTCTAGCCACTAGTAGTAACGTAGTTAGAAGACCTCGGTCGCTTCGAAACGATAAAGATTCTGCCTTCGAAGGATATGTGTACTAGCTTATCGAATCTAGTTCTCTCGCTACCAAAGATCTTCTCTAAGATGCTACTAACCGCTTACAGGTATGTCGTGATCCTCCTTGCCCTCCTATTAGTAAGCACTAGTAGCTACGTTAGAAATAGGATTATCTATAGTTTTAGCTGATATTCTTTAAACTAATCGAAGTAAACCGACTCTTGGCCGAGTAGTAGGTAGAAGAACTAGAGATATTCTTTAATAAGCTTAAGGATATTATCGAAAGCTTTAAGATTACTATATCTAGCTATTAGAATATAGACGAGACTAGGTATATACTTATAATGTTAAATAGGTGGTTTAAGATCTTAATAGTTAAAATAGATAAGAAGAAGAAGGTTAGTATCTTCTTCTTTTCTAAGTGTTAGTTTGGAATACTAACTATAGTATTTTATTAGTTAGAGATTCTAGACCTTTATAACCAAGAGTTAATAAGTATAATTAGCGCTAAAAATGCTATTAGTAATACTATCTTAGTATTCTATATCTTTAAATAGTAGCCATTAGAAGATTAGGATATCGAAGGTCTTAATAAGGAGATACGATTCTATAAGTTAGAGATAGCATTTAATAACGCTAAGATTATAATAGATTAGATATAACATTTTAACAAATACTCCTTTGCTATCTATATCGAGTTCTAGCGACGTAGTATAAGCTTCGAGGAATAGTTTAGTTATAACTATTATAACTATAGTCCTACTCTTGGTATATACTTTGTTAACCTAGATAACATTACCCCTAAAGATTTAGTCTATATATCTATACTATTAGAAGAACGTATATATTAACTACTTATCCTAGACAACTTTATAGGATATTATAACCTTAAACTTTATAAATACTACCTCTCATTCGACATTATTATTATCTTCCTCCCTCCCTATTTAATATACTTTATCTAGCTAATAGATATAGGAGTCTTTCGCTATCTTAAGGAAGTATATTAATGACGTCTCTAGTAGGTAATTCGAAATAGCAATCTTACATTTACCTAGGCAGACTTTATTAGAGGATTCTAGGAAATCTAGGAGGCTAGTTTCAAACGCCGAAATATCATAGTAGGATTCAAAAAGACTAGTCTTTTTCTACTAAACCAATATATTATAATAGACTAGATTAGGGAAAAAGTATTATCTAATATAAGCGTTAGATATCTTACTATAATTCCTAATAATAAGCAATAAGTATATATAAAAAAAGGTATTAACTATATTTAAGAGCGATATCTTAAGCTTTTTAGTTTACTAATATAAGAATACTTTTAGGATATTACATTAATAGTTAATAAGGGTTAGCTAGTATATAAATATCTAAATAACTTTACTAAGGATAAGAGAACCTATCTAGCTATATTATCTACTAAGAAAATATAAGGCTAACTTATTAAGCTAATAGGAGAGGTTATAACAAGTATAACCATCTAGTAGATTTGACGGTTTTAGGAGATTTAAGCTTAGAAGAGTATTAAGGTAATTCGAGATACTAGCCGAAAAGCTACCTATATTACTATTAAGCGGATTAAATAAGAGTATAGGGAGGAATACAAAGTCTAGAAAAGGCGCCTAGAGAATAAGATTCCTAGCACTAATAGGCATCGCCTTCGTATAGTAACCTTTACCAAATTCTTAGAAAAGACTAATAAGAATGACTATCTTCCTCTTAATAATAAGGACCCTCTCTAGGTTCTACTAAAGGAGCGTTAGCTACTAGCATTCTTTAACTTTAGAGATAGAAAAGAAGTCCTAATCCCCTAGTTAGCTAAGCCATTATTAGAAGTCAAACTCCTATCCCCTAAACGTCCTAAGATATAGATTAACGGTGTAACTATAATGTCAATTAACGATAGTGATAATAATAGATTTGACTTTATAGATAGTAAAGATAGGTAGGAAGAGGATATCGAGTCATTATCTCTATCTAGGGGTAAGAAGGAGTCTCTATATATAGCTATTATCAAGGATATTAGGAGGTTTAAGAAGCGACGTACCTATAAGTCTATAGTAACAACGCAAGGGACAGAAGATAATAACTATTACTAGGAGGCTAAAAGAGAAGGTATAAGAGAAGGTACTACTATAATTAAGAGCGTTAAGAGCGATAGGGATAGGGGGTATGATATAGAGGGAGAGAGAGACAAAGGCGAGTCATATAACCTGTTGTTTAACTAGTTATAACTAGGTAGAATTGAATTTTACTACGTTTTTAAGCTTTTTAGAGCCTAGTTTATAATTGAACTATTTATAGCTATTTGAGGCTATTATTGTGATGGTAATTGAACTTGATGGTACCTTTTGTAAAGACGTGATTGTATAGGAAATTTGGTGGCGATGTGTCTGGCTATATTGGCATGTCCGGGGGTTTTGGCCCTACCTGTCGGGAGACAGGTGGTAGTCCTGAACTAATTAGTCAGCAACTAACCACCGGGTAAGTGTTCTAATCACTTAAGGGTACCTTAGTTACTCTATGGGGGCTATGCCCAATGCAAGAGACCACCCAACCCTGGTATTAACTTTGCTTTTCCCGCGCAAGGGAGCATATACCACAGATGCCTCTTTCTGAGCTGTCATGCAATAAAGCCTATCCGCATACGATTCTGGTCGCCGACAGCGACGTCGGAATGCCGGATGCACCGCGTTGTTTACGGAATATGGGGCTCACCTGCACGGGCAACCGCGCCAAACTTGTCGACCCTTCATCCGGCTTCCGGCAGCGCCCAGCTCGAGAGGGCGAACGACGTTTACCCCTCCTCCGATCTGCTGCGGGGATGAACCAGATTTCAAATTCCGCCCCCAGGAAAACCTGGCTGCTCTGTCCTGCAGCCGGCAAGGGCGCAAGCGGCTAGTGTATGTATCAAAGTACGGAATATTGTGTCTCAGTGGGGGCACTGGTGCCTTGTTTCGGGCAGTCTACCCGCCAACAATCCCTTGTCCCACGCCACGCGATGACCTGAAAGCCCCCGACCTCCCACACCCAGCCGACTCTCATAGCAGAAGAAAGGGTTCATCATCTGTAGGTGACTTGAGTTTCTTGCAAAATCTGCAGTTATCCGTAATCTCTGATTGCTTGCGTAATTCAACACGAGACCAGCCCGACACGGAGCAACGTTAGACGAGGCATCCACCATTCAACTGTCACTTAGGTATCTAGAACGGCTCAACAAGTCCATGCATCTTATCCTGAAGCTAGCAACAGGGGGGGAAGCGAGCCATGCGCAGGCGAAGCTGTCTCAAGCATCCGCTCAGTGCATGGCGTGCTCCACCATATCTTGGAACACGGTTGATCTACTCAGGAGTGTGGTCTTTCCCCGCCCTGCCAACCCATCACCACCAACTTTTGCTAAAGTACCTGTCTCGGCCAGGTATCTTGTTTCTCTTGCTCCGTTGTGCCGTACGTGGCGCGCTAGATTGGGGAATGGGGGACGGTGAGAGGCGATGCACGGACGGGCGAACATTGCGGCCATCCTCCTTTTTTTTTCCCCGTCGCGCCAGCATTGTCCGGTTTGGGTGTCACGACATGTAGTACACTCCCCCTGCATTTGCTTCTTTCGTGAGTGTTTTCAGGGAGACCAGAGACGTTGATGGCCCGTCTTCCAGCCTTCGGGTCTGCTCCAGCCTCCGGGACATTGTATACAATATGGCCCGTAATTAAGCGTGTTGTTCTCTCGCTCTTCCTCTTATACCGGTAACGGGTCCAGACTCGGCGACAAAACGCCCTATTTCTCGCATACTGTGTAGATACATACAAGGTGAGCATCGACGATCCGCGCAGGGATAGCACGCCACAGCCACATCTGATCCGATTCGAGCCCCGAGAGAACCCAGCTCGAAAATCTTAATGCTGTCCGCTCTCGCCAGGCCTATCACCTCGACGACACTCCCATCATATTCTTCGGATTCTGAAATGGGCGCCAGTGAGCCCGTGGTTGACTGCAATCTCCCCGAGTTGCTGGTGAAAGATCTGGCAACATCAGAGGACACCTTCAGATCAAAAGCCATGACTGCTGGGTGTCCCTACGCTGGCCTCGCGGCTCCCAGCCGCGAGCCGATGCCTTCGTTTCGACGGCCGCTTGTACCGTGTCGCGGAAGCTCTCAGGGACGACCGATGGGGACGAGGAGGTCCCTGATGAACTGGCTCGTGGCGGAGGGACCAGACGCGTGCGCTGAGGAGCTCGACGAGAACGGGCATCTAGGAAGCCAGGAAGGATGTCCTGACTCATCCAATGCCGCATCAATAGGAATGGCGCTTTCCCTAGCTCGCACCCGTCAGCAATCTGTTGCCACAGCGGCCACGTCAGATTCCGGTCGCTGTTCATCGCTCTTTTCACACAACAACGCCCTCTCGCCAACCCCGCCCGTCTTCTCGCCGTCTCTTCGGAGGAGAGAAAGCAGTCCGCACAGCACTTGGTACGAAGACGAGCCAGACTCCCCGCGAGAGAGGCCCGGAAGCTCCGTCTTCACGGCAGGGACGTCGATTTCTGACCCTCACCGGCCGGTCACGGAGACGGAGAATGACAGCGATAACGACATGGCCAAGGAGAAGCGAGCCGCTGACGGACACGGCATTCCCTCGGTTACCGCAGAGGCTTTCTCTTCAGAAGGCGGCTGTGCCACGCGAACGCGGCCGCGCACTCCTGGACATCAAGCGCATCCCGAAAAGCCGCGCCTGGTCGACATCCCTCCTGCGAGGACGGCGGAGCGGCGAGGGACGCTCTCCAACGGCAACTCTCTGCAAGCGTCATGCGGCAGCGTGTCTTTGATTGAGACGGCGACTGGCCGAACCGTCATTAACGCGTCAGCACCGCCTCCTCCCATCGCCTTTGCCAACCGATCGCAGGCTTTGCATCATTCCCATGCTCGTCCGTCGTCTGCCACAGCAACCGATGCTACCGATCGGGAGGACGAGGCGCTCGACACCGGCCGAGAACTCGGCGCCGGAGCATGTGCGCAGTCGCTCGGGGAGGCTAGAAAACCGTCACTTGTTGACCTCCGCCGCTTGGTCGACGCCGGCGCCGAAACACTTGCCTCATCTCAGAAGTCCACGCCCTATACACCGAGCCTGCCGATCCCGGGCATTCCGCTACCGCCAGAGATCGTCGAGTCTTTGCGGGTGTCGATATCTTGTTTCCCCGAGACCATGCTTCTCACGTCAAGCCTCTCCGTTGAGACCATCCGAGCCTACTCCAAGAAGTTCCGGCACCGAGTAGACACGGATTGCCGGTTGAGGGCCGTCGACACGGGCTCAGCCTTCTTCCCCTCGGCCTCGCAAAACCACAAACCACCAAGACGGTGGAACATGGGCTGGCTGGGACATTCCCCGCGCAGCAACAAGCAAGACCAATTCCAGCCGCCCCGGCAACGACCACAACGACCACAACGACCATCACCACAACAACAACAATACAGTTATGCTTTCCCGCGAGGCAACCGATCTTCGCCATTTGCCACGTCCAACCTCACCCTTTCCGGCGCAGAGTCACTAACTCCAACATGGGTGGCCATCAAGAACATTTTCCCCTCCGCCTCGGACCACCTCTGCGACGCACTGTACGCACACCTGCTCGTCTACAACTACATCGTCTCCCTCGCCCCTCCAGTTAGCTCACCATCCTCCTCCTCCTCCTCCTCCTTCTTCCACACCGGCCATTCCCTCAGACCACGAACAGGAACGGGCCCAGGAACAGGTATAGGCACGAGGTTAGGGGCAGAAGGAGCAGCAGCAACTGGAGCGGGCGGGGCGGTAAGAAGGCCGTCGACAAGCCACCCGGAGCACCACCACGACCACCACCAGTACCGATACCAGCGCCGCCCCCAACCTTCTTTCCAGGCAACTCCTGCGGAGGACCTAGGCGCCAGCGCAGAGGGCGGGAGCCTCGGAATCCCGCAGAAAGCCGCCAGCCTCCTGGGCATGGACGACCCCGTGTCGGCTGCGACGACGACGGCGTGCCAGCACCACCACCAGCACCACCGCCACCACCAGCAGGAGGAACAGCCCCCGACCCCGCCCCGACGGCGCGCGCTGTCGCGCAGTCGGGGTCGGCGGCGGATCAGCTACTACCCGCCGGCGGGGCTCACTCCGTCTCCCGCCGGTCTCAATGCCGGCGGTGGCGGTGGCGGTGGCTGGTTTGCTCCGCGGTCCGCGACCAGTCACGGGTGCGGCTGCAGTGACTGTGACGGGGCTGGCGGCGGCGGCGGCGGCGGCGGTTGGTGGCTGCCTCCGCGCAGCGCGACGAGTCATGGGTCGTCGGGCGGGCACGCGGCGGCCAGGGGCTCCTTCCCTTTGCAGCATCATCAGCATCAGCATCAGCATCAGCATCAGCATCAGCATCAGCAGCACAAAGGGGGCGGTAGTGGCGGGTCGTCGGCGTCGTCGGCGGCGATGGGGGAGTTGCTGGCCGGGTTGCGGAGGTGCGTGCACCTGCTGGTCGCTACGATGCGCACTACCGCTGCTGCTGCTCCGGGGGACGGGCAGGAGGAGGAGGCGCTGGCGGATGAGGTGGGCAGCATCCTGTTCGGGTCCGAGCTGAACGCGGAGCGCGTCGAGGCGGTCGAGCCTGTCCTGGTGAGAGCGCTTTGCGAGGTCGTGAGGTGTGCTGAGGAAGGGTCCTTGGGGGGGTTATAAGGAAAACGAGGAGCCAGTGTCGGCTAATTATGGGCGGAGGAACAGTTGGTTGTACGAGTGTGCTGTTGTGATGTGCACCGCTGGCGGGGAAGGTGCGATGCTCTTGAAGGCGGATCGGTTGCCCCGTTTCACTCGCGTTCATTTTGTGTTCAGGTTATTGCGCTTTTAATTTGCGTTTTCTTCCCTCGCCTTCCTTTACCTTTTTTTTCTAATTAGTTTTCCTTTCCTTTTCTCTTCGGGAGGCTGGGTGAAAGGGGAGGGGGGTTACAATCGCTGCGAAAAATAAAAAGTTAATTCATCAGTTAAAATTTATATCGGTAGATTGATGGGTTCCCATGTTGGTGGGCACCTCTTGCCTTTTTGTGACCCTTTTCTCATGACGGGAGGTACCTTTATGACAAGCAAAAAAGACATCCAGCTAGGTCTCCTCAACTGAGTTTTGTTAAACCCGATTCCCATCTCATCCAAACGAGAACAGCATCACAATGGCTTGCTCTGGGATCCCCGGATCGGTTGCCCGCCCTTATCCGCTGGCTCTCCTTCATCATAATTCATCCGAATATCCAAGGAGCGGGGCGGTTGACTATTCGAACACATGGGATGTCTGGCACATCGGCCATGCCAAAGCCATTTTTTGCAACTACTACTTTGTCCACAAAACATTCGACGGCGAGCTTTATTGCGTGGTTTGGCGACGCTAGCCCGGTCAAGAAGCAAGAATTCGCGGAGAGCTTCATCCAAGACCTACTACACCTTCTCGTCATCAAGCCGAAACGGCGTAACACACACGAGAGGGCACTTCCGAAAGTCGTACGGATTCTGCCATCGTGTCATAGCGGAGGACAACGCCAACTTATCCGGCCTTTGCATTCCTTGTTATCTCAAGAGAAAAAAAGGTTGAACAAGATCATTAATGTCGGGGTATCGTCTTGGGTTGGGAGGATCCCAGACGCGGACGGTCCCCGACACCCGTTGCGTACTCGCTGTTCCACCCTACCCTACAAGAACTCCACCTAGACCGTCTAGGGACCAACCATCGTTTGAAAACAGGGAAATAAGAGCACCTTGTCCGGTAGGTTTACATTCCTATTACAATCCTATGCAGCTTGAAGTTTTGGCAAGCGGTGTAGGGTGTTTTATCGAGTCAGAGGTTCTGCACTATGCCAATTCGCTGCATTCACACAAGGAAATGAAAAAAAAGCGAAAAGAAAAGAAGAAATGGTACGGATACTAGATCGGACCACTCCTCGCCATATAATCCGTATTCTGGGGCGTATATGGGCGAAGTAGCAACGGTACGACAAAAAAGATCAAGGGCCGGCTCACGGGCCGGGTTGGGAACGAGATGACGTGTGGGATTATGTCTTGGCACAACTTCGCCCCCCGTGCTAATCTCCGTGCCCGATCGGAGAATAAGGCTTCCCCAGTCTCCACCAACTTTCCGCCTTCGCCCCCCCCCCTCCTCCGGACCCGTCCGGCTCCACCATTTGAGAGTACGGGGGTAGCTCGGGTCTGGTTCTCTCAACCCCCGAGACGTGCCGGAAGACGAGCAGTATCGCGGACGCGGTTTCACAGCTCGAACTTGAGAGTTGAGGGGCGCAATCGGGGGACTTTTGAAAATCTTGTCTGAGCTCGCCTCTTTTCTCTCTCATCGGCAGTGCACCGTTAGAAGCAGGGCTCCGACCCATTACGCTATTCTTTTTTTTTTTTTTTTTTTTTGGGGAGGGGCGCGTTCCTGTTGGCTTATTTTCCCCGGTGGGCTCCCAAGGACTAGTTCCGAACAATGGACGCCCCAGAGACCCGGGCACAAGCGACCCCGGCCCCACGGGCTTCACGCGTCACCTACGCCTGTGAGGCGTGTAGGGCTGCCAAGGTCAAGTGCCAGCCCGGTCCCCAGTCAGGGATATGCAAGAGGTACGCGAGCGAGCCGATTTGGACTCCCGCCCGAAGTGTCTTAGGGTGTTGGTCACAACCCAGCCGCTAGAGGGGGAAGGAGGACAACTTGCTTCCTCTCTTCCCCCCCTTTTCCCCAAAAGAAAAAAAGGGGGAGTCCGCACCTATTTCTTTCCATACTCCGCCTCCCACTCCCCCCTTCCCTGCCCCTGTTTCTGAGCCCATACTGGCCGGACGGTTGGCTTCTCAGACTGATCTGGCCTCGGACACCCAGATGTCTCGAATCCAAACGGGAGTGCATCTTCAAGACAGGCCCTCGGACCCGCCGGCCAAGGCAGCCCAACAAGAGACTCAATCAACCCACGGCATCCAGCGGCCTTTCCACGGGCTCTGCTGCTGCTGCTCCTGCCGCCGCAGCCGCAGCCGCCAGAGCAGCAGCGGCAAACGCCGCGTATCCGCCTCCTCCCGGCCCGTCCAAGACCTTTACCATCGACATCCCCATGCCCGCCGAGGACGACATCACCGACTCCCTCGAGGCCCTGCGCCTGGCCCACGACCAAGCCATCGACCTGCTCGTGCCCCTCGGCTCCGCCGGCGAGGAGGAGGAGGAAGAGGACGAGGACGAGGACGATGAGGACCGGGACCGGGACCGGGACCAAGCGTCCGTTTCGGGCGCGGGCTCGGTGCTCTCGAACGCCTCGTCCCTTCCCGTCGGCGCGTCCGCGCTGTCCACGCCCCCGAGCAGTGTCGCGGTCCCGGGCCTGCAGCCGCCGCCCGGTCTCGAGGGTCAAGGCCGGGCCGTGCAGGGCGAGGCGGGGAGGGGGGCAAGGCCGAGGACGCTGGCGAGCCTGAGGCTGCAGCCGCGGTTCAACCTCGACTCGGCCGGGAAGCTGCTCGAGACGTTTCGTGAGCACATGTTGAGTTACTTTCACTGTGTGGTGATCGGGGAGGGCGAGACGGTGGCCAGCATGGCCAGGGAGCGGCCGTTTGTGCTGCTGGCCGTGTTGGCGGCTGCGAGTGCTAGCCGCACTCTGCAAGGGCACAGTCTGTATGATGAGGAGTTTAGAAAGGTTCTCGGGTTGAAGTTCGTGGCGGGTGGTGAGAGGACCCTGGAACTGCTCCAGGGTCTGCTGATCTACAACGGCTGGTGAGTTGCTTGTGTATAATAAGCTCGAACCTCTCTGTGTTTGTTGCTGATTGTTATAGGTACCCGTTCCACCTCCGGCCGAAGAACAAGCAGTCCAGACAGTACCTCCGGATGGTTGTCGACATTGTTAGCGACCTCGAACTCGACCAGGACCCCGGGATTGACTTGATGGACGTTCCGCCAACCCCTGAGCGACTCGACCAAATTAGGCTATACATAGCAAGCTACTACATGGTGTCGGTGTACGCGCTCGGTTCCTCCCCTTTCGCCCTCTCCTCGTTACGTATATTTCCAACTAACTCGGTTGTTCGCAGGTCCGCCTCGTCTTGGGGCAACGCTTCGTCCCTCACGTATACCGACTACACGGGGCTCTGCTGCGACCTCCTCCACCGCCACAGCCCGCACCAGGGCGACCGCGTGCTGGCCTGGCAGGTGCGGCTCCAGCGCCTGGTCGAGGACACCAACGACCTCCGGCGCACCCACCGGGGCCGCTCCCAGAGTGAGTATCAGATTGGCCTCATGATCCGGGGCATGGAGACGCAGCTGGCCGAGTGGGAGGCGCGCATCGAGCCGGCCGTCGCGGCCAACGCGTCGATCCGGCTCGCCGTCCTCTTCACGCGCGTCTTCTTGTCAGGCGCGCCGCTGCTCCACCTGTCCTGGGTCAGGGCGCATCAGGCGGCGACGTCGGCCAACCCATCGTTGTCGGCGACCGCCTCCTTCCGCCCCGATCCGCAGCGGCTGATGGCCGCCATCCCCTCGCTGCACGCGCTGTACGACTTCTTCTTGACGCTCAGCAAGACTCAGATCAACTCCCTCACCGGCGTCGAGTGGCGCATCCTCATCCTCTCCGTCATCCTCGGCTTCCGCATGTCCTTCCCGCTCGCGGCGTGTCCCGAGTGGGATGATCGCGCGGCACGCGAGGCGGTCCGGTTCGGGGAATACATGGACCGGTTATGTCGGATGGGCGGCGGCGAGGACGTGAGCGAGATTAGAAGCAGTGCCACGACGACGACGGCGGCGGCGGCGGCGGGGGGAGGGGCTACCGGTGAACAGTCGGTAAGAAGCATAGACGTACTCAGCGCTAGCAAGATTGTGCTAGAGATGGTCAAGTCCAAGTATCGAGAGAGGGCTGCGAGGTTGGAAAGGAAGCAGCAGCAGCAGCAGAAGGAATTGGAGGCGATGCTGGCTGCGGCAGCGCCGCACCCGATGCCTGCCGGGGAAGGAAGAGGAGGGGGGGCGCTAGGCCATGGTTTCGTCCCTACTGCGTGTCCTGTGATGGATGGCAGCTTGGACCCGTACTACCCGTACTGGGACGAGACGTTCAACAGCAATCTGGCCGGCACCGGGCTCGGCATGATGCAAGCGCACGGAACGGGAACGGCTCAGTTGGATGGCGGCGACGTTGCATTGGCAGGTGACTTGTGGACGGCCATGACCATGGGCTGGGCCCAAGGCGGGATGGATGTCGACACCTTGTAGGGTTTGGTGTGGCGCTTACATCGCTCGAGTGTTGCTTCCTGTCTTTATCGCCTTCCTTCATCTCTCTCTCCTCTGTTTGCCAAATTCCCCTCTATTTTTTGCTGCTTTTTATGAGGGAGTTGATCGGACCAAACACTGCGCTCAAATTGCAACATATCGAACTGGTGAAGGTGATCTTGACCGCTGAAGTTTGCTATCCGCTGAATGCCTGCTGCGAAGAGAGAGCAATACTTGGTCACGGTTGCCTTTCGCTGAGCGCTATCGGAATGCTCAACCGATGTCTGGGCATCTATGACTGGTCTTAACCTTCCTGGTTACCAGTTGTTTTGCTGCCGTCGTCATTTCCTCTGCTCGCTTCCCTTCTTCCTGCCTTCCCCCTTCCCGATCTGTCATCTGCTGCTACCTGCCTTACCAAAAAGGCTGGGTGAACATTGCACGTATCTGAATCCGACCCAAAACAGAACTGGAACGTGCCTGGTGTGACGGACAGGTTAAGAATGTTTTCACTTTGACCTTGGACCCCTTTGTTATGGCTGTGCCAGGCTCGGGCGCAAGTGCGAGAGAGACGAGTGAAGCCGGTGGGGAGCATGTGACTGGTCTCGCACGCACGTCATGGCCAAATCTCCATGTTTGGCGGATTCCGTGTGTCCACCACGGAGTCCTCCAGCCACTGTCATGGCTCGACACCTTTACCTCGGTCGCTGGTTGGTGGCTGCATCAAGGCAGAATCGGGAGAAAAGTCGGAAAGAGAAAAGAAAACGATCGAATCAATCGGCGACCGGGGTTCCCGCACCGCACCTGTCCAGGGCTGCTGTGGCCTCTGATTGAGCAGACCGTCAATCTTAGTGTCGACACAGTGTTCACACAGGGACTAATAGTTAGTGACTTGGAACGTTTCCTCGGCCGAGGATCTGCAGAAGCTTGTCTCGCAAGGTTCCTGAGAGGTCAAAGCGCTGGACCCCGGCGGCCCCGCTCCGTGGTTGGAGTCCTCTCCGCTCACGCCTCGCTAGCCCGATCTTTACCGCGCAAAAAACTTGGAGCATGTGTGTGGGTGGATCGCCGGTTTGGTGTGGCACGGCGGAGTTTAGGTAGTCCGTGCTTTGTCCGTGACGAGGCTGTTCACATTTATACACAAGTACATAATCCGTAGATGTGTGTATGGACGTGATTTGTAAAGCGTATGTACACGGCCAAAGGTCGCTTATTACCCAGTGACCATCTTATTTTTTCACCCAAGGTGCAACGGGTTCCGTGTCGCGGTTCGTGACTCCTTTCCAGTTTCGCCCAGGGGCCTGATCTCGGGCATGCCTCGATTGCTCCCGTTAACAGCTGTTTCAGGGACCGGGGAAACGGTACCCAGCAACTTCAGTTCGTGTCGCAGCAAGGAAGAATGGCTGTTTCCATCTACATTTCGTCTGTTTGGCATGCTGCGCATGAAGATCAAGAGCGATCTGCGGCAGCCAAGATTGGAGATGGGACTGCCTGCGCGTCAAGGCAGGCGATGAAAAAAAAAAAATTAATGATTGTTACTAAGATACCCTGTGCCCCAACAACACCCGAAATCCAGGGAACAGGCACCAAACAGATAGAAGAAAGGGCTGGGGGCAATGATGTCTTTCCCTAAGCCTGTCCTGATTGGGCCAGGCCTGAGTGTGGTATTGCTCCTGAGTTCGCTTCAAGGGTGTTCGAGTCGCCCCACAGAACGGTTATGCAGGTTGCCAATTGCCGGGCCCAACAGGAGGGTGTGGTACTGCCCGGTCACCGGCTGTACACTAGCGTCGTGTCGTGTCCTACTACTCGCAGTAGCGTCGAGTGCTGGGGAGCGAAGCGGACTGGGCGCTGGTGCGAAGTCCGCAGTGGCGTTGTGCTGAGCAGCTGTGCGATGTGCAGCAAGCTGTTAGCGCTCTTCCAAATCCACGCCTGTGATATAATGACGAGGCTCTGCTCTCGAGAGCGTCCCAACGCCTCCTTGTGTCACCTACCTCGTAGCGTACGGAGCAATCGGCTTGTCGGCTGGCCGTCCCCTCCCTGTATTCGTTGAATGACCCCTCCCGCACTCGGTGGGCGACAAAGACACTTGATTCAGATATGAGTCACCCAACAACGGGACAGATAGCCTTGGCTTGGACAGAGGACCCCGCGAAGACGCTGTGGCTCGTCCTCGTACTCGCGTCATCCGGCGGTGATGATAGCAGCTACTCGATTGCGGGTAAGATGTAGTTACCGCGGACATACGCCCAAGTACGGATCACCCTACTTCCAGTGAGCCATGGTCTCGGCCTAGACCGAGTAGTGTAGGCCGTACATACATTCATACTGTCCGATTCGAGTCCCGGAACAAAGCTAGTGTATGCCAGCAGCCGTCTGCCGAAAATCGTCAAGGACTCCAACTCCCTGCTAAACCGGCGGAGCGGCACAGCTAGTGTAGCCGGGCCAGCGCTGGGGTCGGCGGTCGGCATTCTTGTTCGTGCTTCGCGCGAGATACTGCGTAATGCTGTATCTCTTGAGATCGTTGGTGGTAGTATATGTACCCTATGCCGACGGACTCGAGGGTGAGAAGGGGCCGAGTGCAGATTAACGTGATCTTTGCGCGATCAACGGCTCACCCATCTCCTACAGCTGAGGGTTGAGAGCGCAAACTCCCCATCCTAGTCCTGCGTAGGCTATCAATCAGATACAGCGTACGATGGGGGCCACTTCTGTCTGCTACTTGCCGACTTAGGTAACACAACCGACTACTTCATCATGGTCAGCTCGGGGAATTCAAATGCCAAAGCATATGAGCGGATTCGAGACTGGATGGTGCTGCGCTTGTATTCGACTTGAAGATGTTGAACTGCTGCTGCTGCTGCTGCTGCTGCCCGCTTCATTTTTTTTTTTTTTTTGCCCAGGCTCCAACCCTCCATCCTCCAGTTAGTTCTACTGTTCCCGTTTTTTTCATCGCTGGTTCGAATGCAGTTTGCGGTGCGCACCGCCTTTCTTCATACCCGAGCTCTTGGTAAGAAGTTTTCTCTTTGGAGCTGCGGCATCTCGCAGCACACTACATTGGAGAATTGGCGTCTGCTTTCGACTGCGGCATGAGGAGTCGCGATTGAATGGAAGCTGGCTTGGTCCGAAATCGTCAAGATCGCCAGTCCCTGGAAAGATTCCGGAAACACAGTTCCTACTGTGTGGATCAGGCCCCTGCTGGCTCGCTGTAGGGTAAGCCACCATTGTGGATCCGGAATCTGGTCATCTAGTGTATGGGTGATACTCGTATTAATACCGTTATTCCGTACACAGTACAGCGCATTTTTTACACCGGTAAGGTACCGTAGGTAAGGTGGTTGGAGGACTGTAGTCCGTATATATTCCGTAATCCGTATAAGATGGGCGACACCAGTGATGCATTGGGTGTGTACTCCGTACTATACATGACTTTTCGGTTCCTGCATCGCGGGCCGCAGAAAACACACGATGCTGTCACCTTACGGAACCTCCGAACCACAGGCTGTCTGCGACAATTGTTTTAGGTGTAATGAATGCGACTCTATTATTCAAGCCGATGGTTGAGTTGGCGAAATTACTTTGTAGCACTATTACAGGGCACTGTACTTCTTGTCTTCGCGCTGTTCGCACGCCAGCATGAATTCATGACGCAGTCCGCGCGTGTGTTTCAACACATGCGCCCCGTCATGGTGTCTTGGGAATGCCATCATCCAGGTGTCGTTCCGAGTGCCTCGACATCGCAAACCTCCCATCTCTCCTGCGACCATGTGCCAAGCGCTTCTACGAAGTACGTCAGACGGGGTCGCGGCTGGTGTGCGCATCTTCGCCACTCGCCGGTCACGGTTGAGTGGAATTGTGGCGCTCGACCGCAGGCTTCTTTCTCAACGGCTTGTTCTGGACCCGAGAAGATGCCCAGAGACACCGGCCATGTCGGAGCGTGGTTTGAGTTCCCTGCAGGGCTCCGAAGCACACCACTTGCGACCCGAAACAATGAGGGGGGCCCTGTTGGGTTGGTGATCCAACCACAGGTTGCAACGCTGGTTTTGCGCCCGGAGGAGCTGCGGTTCTCCGCCACAGTCCTGAGTGCAAAGTACTTGGTAGGTATCCATCCTTTCAGGGTTGCGCCCGGCGAACCGGTGAAGATCCTCCTCATTTGCCTGCATTAACCACGAACAGAAGGTTTCCTTCGGCACCCGCGCGACCGACATGTACGTGTGTTATGTTCCAGGGATATTCCTTCCAGCCTGGACGCGTGCACACCTGGTATCCGAGCACCTCCCGCATCCTGCGGAGTGTACCATACGATATAACTAACTATTCCGTACTGGTAACGGCACTCCATCAGAACAACTGTCGGCTCATAGTGTACATACAAGTAATCCGTACAATACAGTCATACACCATCATCGCAGGGCAGTGGGGCAGCCCCGCTCTCCCAGACCTTCGCTCTCCTGGGCAGTGTTGCGCATCGGTTTTGGGGCTAGCGTGGTCGCCAGCCCACCGGCCCTCTCCAAACCAGAGTTTGGCTGGATCTCTCCGATCCCTGAGATTCCGCCCGAGAGAGGACACTTGTTGCGAGCTCCTAATAAATGTTCGTTCCTTGCCGGGCGGAGCTCCGCCAGGGCAATGCTCATCAAAGCAATCATCACCACTGCGACCATCCCCATCAAAATCTCACAGGAGGACATAGGGACCATGTCATTGTTCCCAATTCTGCCGATGCCCAAGACGATTTGGTTCAAGAGACCACCTGCTTGATTCGCAGGACGCTGTACTCCGTACTCACATGTATGTGCCAGCCCTTTTTTGATTCGCTGGGGTCCAGGTTTTAGGCCTCACTTTTACGCCGTTTCCCGTCACTCTGATCATTTCTCCCACTGTACGCGTACACAGTACGGCATACAGATTTTTACACAGTACTCTGCTAATCTCAGTCTGCAGCCTGATCTACGCTAATATCAACATGAGTGGCTTTCGGTTGATAATGTGTGCTCTCGCCTCGTGGCTGTGCTTCACAGCGAGACAGTGTAACTACCGCTGTCAAAGTGGTTAAACTATAATCCGAGCCGGAGCAGGTTCTGGCCAACGAACAATGTTTGGTTCTGCAACTTGCACTGTCTCAGGCTTCCTTTCTTTCCGTTAGCGCCAACCGATACGGTACTGAACTGTGTACGGTGTAATAAGGCTCGTAATCACTGAGGTGCCCCGGGAAGCTTTACCATTGACTGGAAGCAGTTCTCGCCCACCCGTCAATCCCCAGTCCCGCGCGCGCGGTCTTCTGCAAAGCTCCCCTCATCCATCCCACACCAAATCTTTCTCCAAAACCCCCAACCTTTTTTTCCCCCCTTCCAGTCATCGTTCATCTTGCGCAGCTCCTAATCTGTACCTGCACCCCAAGTCCTCCGCCCGGTGTCTTATTGCGCCCGCCCCTCAGCGTCGTCAGTTAGTTATCCTTCCTACTCGGCTTGGGCTCCCCTGCCGCGCGTTCCAACCGAAGCGCACCGATTCCAACAAAAGTACGGCTAGAGCCCTCATTGCCCTCGCGGTACTTGACATCCTTTCTCCACCAGTTGTCGCGCACTGCTGCGCGTTCCCACTCGTAGCCCCCGAACCTCGTCTCCCGATCAGCGCGATCGTCGCAGCCAACGACACAACCCATTTCCTCCACTGCGCAGCGCTGCATGCGTCGCGAGGCATGAACGGGGATAACAGCCCGCCGAGTTCGACCACTGGTGCGCCAGCCAACGGCTCGTTTGCCGCCTTGGCGTTGAGTCGCGCGAGTCCCTTCCCCGCGACCACCGCCGCGACGAAGACCACAATGGCTGTCCCGGCCTATCTTCCCCCGGCGCAGGCCTACCGCCCGCCTGCGTCTTCTCAGCCGGGCTACCCCCCGTCACTTTCCAATGCCAATTCCTTTGATCGCGACACCAAAAAGTCTCTGGGCACCCCGCAATCTGCGACGCCCCCAACTCTCTCCTCAGCGCTGATTCGTAACCTCCCGCTCAACACGTCGGAGGAGTCACTGCGCTTGATGATGGTTTTTTCCAAGGATTTGGTCGATGTCGAGGTCTTGCCCGTTGAACAATCCGCCGATGCCGGTTTCCGATCCGCGATCCTCAAGTTCAAAAGCCCGGCGGGCGCACAGGAAGCCAAGAACATGCTTGACGGCAAATCCAACATTTCGAACGATGCCGAGATGATTGTCGAGATCCTCGGCAGCTCGAGTCCCACGGCCCTGGGCAAGCGATTTTCTAACGACTCCATCATGTCCGCGGGCGCTCCCAACTCGAACGGCTCTGCGACTCCGTCTGCTCCGTCGTCAAGACAGACATCGCGGTTCAACGGGACGTTCCAATCGCTGGACAAGATTACGCCTCCTCTGAACAACAAGTTTGGAGATTTGACCGCACACGAAGCTAGCGCCCCCTACCATAACATCTTCGGGCCGCAATCGCCGATCGGAAACCATCTCGCCAGCGGCACGCAGATGACCAGCAAATCGCTGATCGATTCTGCCGAGGACGATGAGACCAAGGAGCTGCTCAAAGACCCCGTCGGCTTTGCCGAGAACGGTCTGCAGCGTCGACAGACAGCGCCGCAGCTGCCGATATCCCGCATGGCGAACCTGTCACTGAACACCACCCCGAGCCCTGCCGCTGCACACACTCCGATGGGGTACTACGGCCACGCCGGCATGGGGACACTTCCTGGAATGCCAAACACAATGTCCCCCACAGCAATGGGCGGCCACGGCACAGGATACAATGCCCCGATGCCTCACCGGATGAATAACTTCCCACCAGCGAACCCGGCCGACCAGAACCCGCCGTGCAACACGCTCTACGTCGGCAACCTGCCCCTCGACACCTCTGAGGAGGAGCTGAAGGCCATGTTCTCGCGGCAGCGCGGATACAAGCGCCTCTGCTTCAGGACCAAACAGAATGGGCCCATGTGCTTTGTCGAGTTTGAAGACGTCACCTTTGCGACCAAGGCCTTGCACGAACTCTACGGACAACCGCTCCACAACAGCGTCAAGGGAGGCATCCGCTTGAGCTTCTCCAAGAACCCTCTCGGCGTACGATCAAATCAGAACCAAAACCAAAACGGCGCGGGCGCCATGGCCAGCGGCATGAACGGGATGCACTCCGGGTCCGCTAGCGGATTCACCACAGCCAGCGGCCCTCCACCCGGATTGAGTGCGCCTCCAGGTCTCTCCTCGAATCGTGGTGGATACCCGGCATCGACCGGCCTCGCCACTGGCACCACCAGCATGTACGCCCCTCCCAACATGTCAAACGCACCTGGCAACCCATGGGGCGGTGTGTACAACGGAAACGGCCCTGTGATGGCTGGTAATGCACCGGCATTCCCGCCTTATATGATGGGGCGATAACCTAACGACGCGTGAAATATTCCTCCGTCGTTATAGCTGGCCATTTCCTATCTTCCGGCTTCAGCTGGTCAGGGCCGTTCACTCGATCATTCACCGATCCATCGCCCAGCGGCTTAGGCATTGTTCCCTTGAGATTCAGCTCCAGACCGAGCTTGACTCACTCGATATCCTCGGTCCGAAACTGGGGGATACTTTATCTTGTTTCTTCATCAGTCATTTGTTTTTTATCTTGTTCTTCTGTTCTTTTCTTATCTCTCTCTCTCTTTTTTTATTTTTTTTTTTTTTACTCTGCGCACGTAATGATTCCCAGGTTTACGACGATTTGTGGGTCATTTGGTTGGTTGCATTTGTTGGACGGCCTTGTGACGGGGTTTCGCGGCGGGCATCAAAGTCTTAGAGTCTACTTCGTTGTGATTCCCCTCTGGCATTGGGACGGCTCGCAGTGGCCCCCTAACCCTTCATTGGGTCACATGGTCACGCGGCTATCATCTCGGCTTGGTTTCGCACATACACAAATCATGGCAAGCAGGGCGCAAGGTCATGCAGGAAGGCGAAAAGAGGGGGTATATTATATGGCCTACGGCGTCTCGTCGGTTTGACATCACTATCATCGTATCAGAGGCGAGCATCGAGCAGCGATACACATCCCTTGGGAGGTTCATCGGGGGTCTGTTGGAGTTTTGGTATCAACCGCAAAATGGTCGGAGGAGGAGGGAATCTGTTTTTAGCAGCCGGCAAGCTCACGCACGGTGTCATAACTCCTGACCAACACATACGGACTCGGGTCACCGCGGCTTCCTCCCGGACCTTAATGGTGGTACGTTATGTCACAACAGCACGTCGGCGAAGGAAGAAATGGAACGGAGAAAAAGAAAAAAAAAAGCAACGCCGCAAGGAGTCATCACCGCGAGAGGGGCACGCACAGGGACAGGCAACACACATCCGGGATATACCAGCACAAAGATTTGGGAAGGAAGGACTGATACATCACTGGCGCTTTACAAGCTTTCGGCAAAAAGGGATTGCATCGTGGGTTTTCTTACACTTACAAGCTGGGCTCGGTTCATTTTCATCGGGGTCCGGTCCATTTTCATCGGGGTCCGGTCAGGTTCGCATTCGGATCTGGGCATTGCACCCCATTCCCTTGTTTTCCTATTTTTTTTTTTTGTTCTCCTCCATACCTTCATTCTCCATTACGATATTCAACGAGGCCGGCTTTTTCTTCTTCTTGTGTTTTTCCTTGTTGTTGCCTTTCAATTTTCTTTATGCCAGTGAAGCTCTCAGGGTCCGCGAGGTTGGCTCGACACATCTTACCCCTCGCCAGAAGCCCCTCGGCTCCTTTCTGCAGGCCATGGCAATGTACCTGGACGTTGCATGTGCCTGACTGGCGATTCTCTTTTTTTTTTTTTTTTCTTGATGGGTTTCACAGCGGTGGTGCCTGGTTGGTTCAGTTACTTTATTTCTTGTCATCGTCATTGTGGCTGCTTGCTGGTATAAATGGTTCATTGTGGTCGGATCCAATACCTTGAGAATTGCGTGGGCTGTGTTTATTTGGCTGGGTTTACGTGGGATATTCTATGGAGGAGCTGGAGTTCGTTTCCTGACCTTGGATTAACCATCTGCTTGGGGGTTCCGGCTACTACCAGCGCGAAAGCTCCCGGGAGCCGGAATCAGAGTGTATCCGGTGCTGGATGCGTGCATGGATGGCCGAACCATCGCTCGACGTTCTTGTTCTCAAGTGGCTCAAGACATGCTCCTGGAACAGGGTTGGGCGTGGGTCCGTCTGTTGTCGCTCTGCTCGCGCTTGATGCATCACTCAAAGCACTCATCGTCTCCTCTTTTGTCTCTCTTGTTATTTTCTCTTTTCGGCCGCATAGTAGCTTACGGAGTGGTTTGAGATTAATCGAGTCTTTGCCGTGCCCAAACACTTCAGCCAAGTGACCTGCTTGACGTCTGTCGGTTTCAGGATCAAGGGTCAGTCTACAGAGTAGGCTCAGCGGTGTTTGGCAGACTCCTTTGCCGTGCATGACACAGAACGGTATCATCCATGGCAGAAGATTGCCAACACCAACCAACCGAGGGAAGGCATGCGAAGACCGACAAGAAGCACAAAAAGACATACAACACTCGGCATTCGCTGGTCGTCACCGACCCAACTACTACTCGAGCTCTCGCTAGCTTAACTCGGGGAGAGCGGACGGGATCCCGTGCTTCCTAGCGGATATGGTCGTATGTACCAGGGCTGCGGTATGACACAGTTGATATGACAGGCGTTAGAGAGTTTGGAGGGCTTCTCCGAGGATATGGACCGGGATCTGAGCAACCCGAATCGTCCCCTGAATTCCTAGGAGGTGGAACACAAGTCTGGCCCAGGAATCCATCACACAATGAATAGCACCCGTACCTTCATTGAAACCTCAAAAGGAGTTTGCCAAGACCCACGAGATGCGCATTCGAGGACTAACGAAGGGCCCGAATCAACAAGACAAAGCGGACCAAACACAGCCCATGGCGTCGATCGACACGGGAGATCAGGGCCATTCTGAAACTCCCCAGATCCCTAACTGTCGGGAATCATCCGATCTGTCTACCTTGGAAAGAGCCGGCTAAGCAACAGCAGGTGCAGTCCTATACTTCCTCCTCTCCCTCGCCCTCCTGCGAAAACAGACCCCCAAACAGATCACGGACGAACCCGACCCACCCCTTGACTTGCCTCATCAAGTTCAGCACCGCCAAGTACTTCGAGACGAAGGTCTCGACTCGCGCGTAGTCGGGCCCGTACATCTATCTATCTCCCAGACCGGCTGCTCACCCAGCCCCTCCACCACCGTCCACGAGGTCACGTCGCAGTGCTGGTAGGCGATGACCTGGCCCGGGGCGGCGGACGGCGAGGAGGAGCGCAGCTCGGCGACGAGTTCCTCGCCCGGGCGGTCGTCGATGTCGCCGATGACGACGTGGGCCCCGTGGCTGGCCCAGCGCCGCGCGAAGGCCGCGCCGAGACCGGACGCGCCCCCCGTGATGAGGATGGTCTTGCCCGCTAGAGCGGACGGGTCATACGGCTTGGAGCAGTCCACGGGAGGTGACTGGCCTACCACGTTGACCACGCTCCAGAGGTCGTCGTCTCTCGGAGGGGTGATCAGGATGTTGCTGCTTTCTGGTTCACTATCAGCGAGCCGGGTTGATGATAGTTTACACTTTTAAGGTGTGTTTGGGTACTAAGCTGATGGGTTTTCCGAACCTTAATCCGAGGAATCCTCCCGGCCTCGTCATACGCCTTCTTTCGCTGGGCAAATTGGTTGCTCAGCTGAGACACACGGTATCGCGTGTCCCGTCCCGTGTGTACAGGAAGATCGGATAAACACGCGCCCGTGCCAGTTGTGAAGCGGACTGGACCTAGATCTAACAAGAATAACCAGACGTTGGTGAAAGTTCAAGTAGGAAGACAACACTGACGAGCGGGCTGGCATGTCGGAGCCGGGGGTCGATTTCGGACTAAGTAGGTACTGTACATAGTTGTATTGTTATGCTGTATGTACATACATACGCACATCGTTCGTTGCCAATCCTTGCTCGCCCCAACAAGCCAGAAGCGATGGGAGCTGAAGTGGCTTGGGAAGCTTCTCGGCGCTCTCTGGGCGGACCAGCGGTATTTGCCGGTCCAGAACACCAGACACCCTCGAGTATCGAGTATTGTCTGGCAGCATTGGGAGTTGGGGATTTCGTAGCAGTTGTTCGATTCCAATTCGCCGGGTCCCTTTCGCATCGGCATTTGTTGGGTTGCACAGAGGTGGTGGCAGGTCATGCCAACACGCTGCATTATCTTCTCTGCGAAGATCTTAAACACACGTTCTGAACAAAGAGGACCAATGAATGCATAATGGCTCGGTTGGTGGAGCTGAGCAACGTTATTGGAGACTCGGCGAGCGGCGAAAAATGACTGGCGATCGCACGCTCCTCCTACCCCTGACATTATCTGGCCGCCCACGCGGTGTTTTTCACCAGACTCAAACGGCTTCGATGACACGGAGAAACCTCGAAATGAACACCGGTATCCCACCTCTCGCGTTCAATGATTTTGCGACGAGCATCCTAAAACCTCTCGATCTCCGTTTCGGTGTGTAGGCTCATTTTGCTTCATTCTCTCTTCCATTCTATTATTATTATTATTATGATTATTTTAGCGCCTGTATTCAGCAACGCCGTCGTATAAGAAAGGATAGGTGACAACCTGGGACTTGATGGGGCTGGAACCAGATGCGCTGGGAGCGATCGTCCTGCGGACACTCTGGAGATACCAGCCCTACGGTACCGCGGGTGGACCTCTAGCGTTAGTTACCCAGGCTCCCCTGCAAAGTGTTGGGGGGCCTTGGAGGGCAACCCCACGGGCTCCACCCCCGGCTCCGATGCCGGGCGGTGGCGGGGCATGAGTGACGGCGAACAAAAAAGTCGGGGGGACACACCAAGTTCACACATTGGGCAAGACTGACTCACCTCTATCAAGATATATTCCCTCAGCTCTCCCCATAGTTGGCAGCTCGTCGAGCGAATACCACGGCAGTCGGTAGAGGAGCCCAACAGACGCACACCAAAATGTCACAATTGCCCGTAAAAAATTGCGGTAAGGTGGCCGAGACAGCGACTTTCTTTCTGCCCCGCTAATTATAGTCCATCTTCCCGGCGCTAAGTCCGCACTGACATGCCCCTTTGGCAGGTGTTCTGGGCTGCACCGGCTCGGTAGGGCAGCGCTTCATTCTGCTGCTCCAGCAGCACCCGTCCCTGCGCCTCGTGGCCGTCGGCGCGTCGTCCCGGTCGGCGGGCAAGAAGTACCGCGACGCCGTGCGGTGGAAGCAGGCGATCCCCATCTCACCCGGAGTCGGCGACCTGGTGGTGCGCGAATGCAAGGCGAGCGAGTTCGCCGACTGCGACATCGTCTTCAGCGGCCTCGACAGCGACGTCGCCGGCGAAATCGAGGAGGAGTTCCGGCAGGCGAACCTGGCCGTCTTTTCCAATGCCAAAAACTACCGCCGCGACCCGCTCGTGCCCCTCGTGGTGCCCACCGTCAACCTCGATCACCTCGCCCTGATCCCGCACCAGCGGAAGACGCTCGGGCTGAAAAAGGGCTTCCTCGTGTGCAACAGCAACTGCGCCGTCATCGGCCTCGTCATCCCCTTCGCCGCGCTGCAGGCCAAGTTCGGCAAGATCGATGCCGTCTCGGTCGTCACCATGCAGTCCGTCTCGGGCGCCGGCTATCCCGGGGTGAGCAGCATGGACATCATTGACAACGTGGTGCCCTTCATCTCGGGCGAGGAGGACAAGCTCGAGACGGAGGCGCGCAAGATCCTGGGCAGCATCAACGCCGACGCCACCGCCATCGAGGGCCAGGAGACGCTCCGCGTCTCGGCCGCGTGCAACCGCGTGCCCGTGATGGACGGTCACACGGCCTGCGTGTCACTGCGCTTCGCCCAGCGGCCGCCGCCCACGGCCGAGCAAGTCAAGGAGGCCATGCGCAGCTACGTGTCCGAGGCCCAGCGGCTGGGCTGCCCCTCGGCGCCCAACCCGCCCATCAAGGTGTTTGACGAGCCCGACAGGCCGCAGCCCCGGCTGGACCGCGACTTGTCAAACGGCTACACCGTCAGTGTCGGCCGCGTCCGCGAGGACGACAGCGGCATCTTTGATATCAAGTTTGTTGCCTTGAGCCATAACAGTGAGTATCTCGACCCGCAAAATACGCCCCGGCGCCCCCCCGCTGACGTTGTGTCTAGCCGTCATCGGTGCTGCTGGCTCATCTATAATCAACGCCGAAGCCGCCATACTCAAGGGTTTTGTTTAGGGGCCGAGAGTAGGCTCGTTGAACGCATCCAGCGCCGGCGTTAGTTGCAAATGCTAAAAAGTTGGCGGTCGTATATATTTAAAAAAAAATGCGCGCAAGGGTAGTTGCTGGAATCATGCCTCGCCAATCTTGGCGTAGTTGTACAGACATTAGGTCCGTACATACATACATACATACATAACTTCCATACACTACATACACACTGGCATGGCCCTGGCCCTTGGCTAATCGATTGCATGGTCCTCGGTAACTGGGTCTCGGGCTCCGAGAACGATTCGTTGTCGTGGTCCCCCCGCCAACAAAACCCCTGCTTTGTAGACGCCAACAGCAAGGGCCATTTCGAGATATTTACGGACGTATTCAAGACGCTTAGCCTACTCTCGTAGAGTGTCAGACATGGTTGGTTGAATGGCACCTGACGATCGGGCTAAGCGAGGTGGACGGAGAAGTGCGAGACAGCTGCTGTGGATGCTTGGGAGTGCACTACACCAGGGCAACTGTGGACGGCCTAGACAGCTCTCTCGACACACGCTCACTCCTTTGCGTCAGCTTCCGAGGATGGACTCCGGCATAACGAAGGCGCACTCGCTACCGCCATCCCAGTATACCCCTTACTAGGGGCGCCAAGTAGAATCTCCAAAGCAAACTGCGATGCACCGGCCGAAAGAGCATTCGGACAGCGTCGTCTGTGTAACCTCCCATTTCGCTGGACTCGTCCTCCCGGCGTCTTGAACAGGCCGACATGCTTGAATGATCGCCCTTGGAAATCGCATGTTGGCCCGACATAGGAATTATCCTTTTTTTTTGTTCTCTCGATCTTCGAGGCACTGTTGAAACCGCAGCTGTTCATGCCAACTCCTGAAACCTCCTGGGGGATAAGACACCGGGGGGTTGTATTACTGTGTATTGGTATGATTCAAAAATCAGAGTACTGTGTAATGGACTGGTTAATCGAAGTTTGTTATTTTTGTTGTCCAACTTTACCGGCTCTGGCAGGCGTATATGTTTGTACAATACATTGGAACAGAGTTAATAAGGAAGCTTGTAACTAAGCTTTAGATTACCCGAGACGGAGCCGTTAGCATGGAGCTGTTGTTGTAGTGGAGCCGAAAGGGACCGGAGCAGGTACCTTGCTCTAGTGTACGCAGTACGTAGTAGTTAGTTGAGGTACGGTATCCGTAGTTAAGTAGTTAACTGACTGCGAAATACGCCGGTACGTTCGCCGTTCCTTCCCCACTCATCACCCATTGGTCGCGTGGCCCCTGGCTCGGGTAGAGGGGTACGTTAGCACTTCACCTTGTTAGCCCGTCATGCCCGATCCCGAGCCTGGAAACTTGCGCCCCGGAGCACGACTTCGACCTTTCAGGATTCAACACCAGAACCCCGCGCATTGCAGTCGACGGTAGTCCACCGACTCCTCGGGCTTGCGAGCGCCATGTCCACTGCGGAAACGGCGGGGGCGACGACCGCCGTCGCCCCCGAAAATGGAGCCACCTCTCAGCCAACACCGGCGCCGTTGAGCGAAGAAACCAGGGCGCAAGTGCAGGAAGTCCTGAGGTCAGAGGTGTGTGCATCCGACTCCGACTGATCCCTCCTTCCATGCATGCGCTTACACAAATTGTCTGATAGATTGGCATCTCGGTGATGCTCAACCGGCTCAAACAGAGTATCGCCTCGGCAAAGGTACCGTTCACTCTTCCCGACTGGTACCCACCCTTCTCTATGCCGCTGCTGACCTCGGGCCGCTAGGAGTTTGCGCAATTCCTCAAGAAGCGGGCGACCCTCGAAGACGAACATGCGAACTCACTCAAGAAGCTATGCCGGCTGTCTCAGGACAACATGCAGCGGGGCGAGCACCGGGGCGGTACCTTCGGCAAGGCGTACGAAGAGATGATGGCGGTCCACGAGCGCATGGCGGAGAACGGGATACAGTTCGCCATGTCACTGCAATCGATGGCCGAGGACCTAACCGAGCTCGCCCTCATGGCCGATAAGTCCAGGAAGGGATGGAAACAGAGCGGCCTGGCCGCCGAGCAACGCGTGGCCGAGCTCGAGGCCGCGATGCGCAAGTCTAAGTTGAAATACGACGGCCTGGCGGAGGAGTACGACCGGGTCCGTACCGGAGATACGGCTGGCCGCCAGGGCGGAAAGATGTTCGGCTTCAAGGCGCACAAGTCGGGTGCTGGGCACGAGGAAGATCTGCTTCGGAAGGCCCAGGCAGCCGACCAAGACTATCAAGGCAAGGTCCAGGTCGCATCAGCGGAGAGGAACGAGCTGGAGACCAAGACCAGGCCGGAAACCGTGCAGGCGCTCCAGGATATTGTGAGGGAATGCGACTCCGGGTTGGCGCTACAGATGCAAAAGTTTGGTATGTCGGTCTCGCAGTTTTTTTTCTTTTTTTTTTTTCTTTTTTTTTTCCCTGGATGTACGTGATCCGCTGACCAAGCTCTCTCTCTCAGCATCCTTCAACGAGAAGCTGGTGCTCAGCAACGGTCTCTGCATTAGCCCTCTCAAGCAATCGCCCGAGGCGCGGAGCTTACGCGAGAGTGTCCTCGCCATTGACAATGACAAGGACCTGAACGACTATCTGAGCAGCCAGCACTCCAAGATGCCGCCCAGGACAGGCCCGCCCAAATATGAGCGTAACCAAGTAAGTCCCATTCCGTAACGAGCTCTCCCGGCCGTCGCTGACATTCCCAGCTCCTCGACTCCGCAACTCGAGCCATGATTCCGGCCAGTGCGGCCGGCAGCCATAACCCGTCACAGCAGCAAACTTCGAATGCCGTGCAGCCACCGCCGTCCGGCATCTTTCAGGGCGCTCGATCAAGCACTTCGACAAACCAGGGGCCCATGGGCCACAGCTATAACCAGAGCATGGGCTCCCTGCCATTGCTCGGTGGCCCGCCGCCGCCCTCTCAGCCGCAGCACGAGAGAAGTTACAGTCACGGAAGCACCATCAACCAGAGCAACGGTCCCGGAAGCCAGCAGTACCGCGGCCCTGGCGCGCAATCACACCAAACTCAGCCTTCCTCCTCAAGGTTCGATGGCTCCTTTGGCTCCGTCACCTCCCAGGGACCGCCGCAACTGGGGGCGTTATCTTTCCAAACCCCCTCTTCTCAGCCATCACAGCAGCCCTCTTACGTACCACTGCCGTCGCAGCAAGGCAGCTCAGCCGCGAGCACGTCTCAGCAGACTTCTGCGATGGTGCCTGCCCAGGCGCACTTGCAATCTCCGCCGCTAACTCCGCACGTTCCTCCGGCCCGCCCCGTATTCGGAGTCAACCTCTCCACGCTCTACGAGAGAGATGGGCTGGCCGTGCCAATGGTCGTCTACCAATGTATTCAGGCAGTCGATCTCTTCGGTTTGAATGTCGAGGGCATCTACCGCTTATCCGGCTCGATGCCGCACGTTAACAAGCTGAAGAATCTCTTCGACACAGGTTCGTCGCGTGTCTCCGTCCCTGCTCGCTGTTCGCGCACGGACTAACAGTAACAGATTCGACTTCTGCCAATCTCGACTTCCGCAATCCCGAAAACTTCTTCCACGATGTCAACAGCGTCGCCGGCCTGCTCAAGCAGTTCTTCCGTGACCTGCCCGACCCTCTGTTGACGAGGGAAAGCTACTTTGCTTTTATCGAAGCAGCTCGTAAGTGCTCGGCCCGCTGCCTCGTCCTGGTGCACGACAGGGCACTAACGAAGGTGACAGAACACGAAGACGACATCGTCCGGCGCGATTCCCTCCACGCCATCATCAACAATCTTCCCGACCCCAACTACGCCACCCTGCGGGCCCTGACGCTGCACCTGCACCGTGTCATGGAGAACGCCTCAACCAACCGGATGAGCTCGCAGAATCTGGCCATCGTGTTTGGCCCCACGCTCATGGGCACCGCGCCCGGGTCCAGCATGTCAGATGCCGGCTGGCAGGTGAGAGTGGTGGATACCATCTTACAGAACACGTTCCAGATCTTCGATGATGATGATTGATTGGCCAAGTTCCGAAGGAGGAGACATATTGTTGGGTGGCGGCTAGTCTGTAATATGATGACCTGGTTCAAGAGACATGCCGACGAGCCAGAGGGTGGGTTACCTAGTCAGGAGCGGGCGGCGGGTTGAAGCTTTCCGTTGGGAACATACAAAGGCTTTGGCAGGTATTGCGTGCAACCATCATTTGTTTATTTATTCGGGGGAGCAATAACTTCAAGGGGCGAAGTGGCGATAGTGCGGGAGCTTGTAAGTAAACTAGTTTACCTCAGTAATCTCCACGAAACCCTCCCAGTCTGGTTGGTGCAGTGCCGAGCTCAGACGACACAGCGATTTTGTCCCTTTACCGCAAGTTGCAAGCGAGGCGTCTAAGCACTGCTCTCTGTTACTGCCTGTAAGTGTCCTTCCACGAAGCCGACCCAGCGGCGAATTAATCGGCAAGCCGGCTAAATGAAAATCAAAAAGAGAAAACAGAACAGCAACGAGGATTACGTGCATTCGTGACCCTGATTGTTGTTGCTTTCGGGCAAAGAAAAAAATACCGAAGCTCCTCCGGGAAGGCTCGAACTTCCAACCTCCTGATTAACAGTCAGACGCGCTAGCCAATTGCGCCACAGAGGATTGCTACCCAATTGCTTGATGATGGGCCGGTTCCGGTTTGTTTATCTTGAAAGGGCCGTCAACTTTGTCGCATTGCGCATTGCGCATTGCGCATTCCGCATTGGGCTCGCTGCTCGTTTGGGGCCACTCCGTTTAGTTATTGACATTCTTGGTTGATCGAAGCTCACACTGAAGCATTGATCGGTCACCACGTTAGAGCGACACATCTAGGGCAAGTGGATGCCCAACCATGGCAGCAGGACTAGCAGAATATTTTGCGCACGGAAAGCATCAAAACACACAAAAAAATGGCGATGTTTTGTATTTCCCACGCATTATGTGTAAAATAGCAAAGTCCCAAGACAAAAGAGAGATCCTCAGAGAGATATACATTTCTACATTGGGGCCTGCCATCTCAGATTGATCTGTTTCCTCTTCACCTGCGATATCGTTAGCAAACATAACATGACACACAACTTGGCCCGAGACAAAGGGGAAAACAAAACAAAAAAAAAATAAAGGACCAAAGGAAGGACTTACCACCGGCGCCAGAATGATTACCCCGACCAGCAAGGCCAAGACGGTCCCGACCAGGGCGACCTTGTTGAAGCCCTTGCCCAGGATGTCGAAAAGGAAGCTCGGGGCGACCCTGGTGCCGAAGACGTCGACGCCGTAGGCCAGGACGAGGCTGGTGCTCTCGACGACGGCGGGGGTGGCGATGATGCGGTCGACGCCGAGGACGTCGCGCTCGTGGGTGACGACGCTCTTGGGGTCGACCTCGATGGCCGGGTGGTAGCGGATCAGGCCCTCCTCGGCCTCGGCCGGGGTGGGGTCGCGGCCGACGGGGCGGCGCGGCTCGAGGACGGCGCGGGGGATGCCGACGATGCCGTGCGACTCGGGCAGGTAGGCGAGCACCTGCCGCGACGTGATGCCCTGGCGGGTCTGGGTGACCTGCAGCGCCGAGATGGGCGCGCTCAGGACGTACGACTGGGACGCCACCGCGGGTCGGAGGACGCCGTCCGCCGTGGGGACGTCGACCGGGCCGAGGGAGGAGTAGGAGCCGGCGGCGCCGAGCGGGCCGCGGTCGTTGGCCTCGGTGCTCTCGTAGAGGTCGGCGACGAGGATCTGGTAGCCCCTGAGGGACTGGGCGGCGTTGTCGCGCAGGGCGTACTGGCCGAAGTAGGTGCAGACGAACCAGTTCTCGGCCATGGCGCACTCGATGGGCTTGGCGAGGTCGATGCCCTCGTACTGGGCCGAGTAGAGGATCTGGCCCGAGACGGTGTCGAGGAGATAGACGGTCAGCGTTTGGGCCTTGTCGTTGACGGCGGCGGCGACGAGCGTGTTGGGGTTGAGGTACTTGTACTTGACGGTGCGGTCGCCGAGGACACGGCCGATGGAGGCGACGACGTCGTGGGCCGGGCGGGTCGCAACGTTTACGATCCTCTGGCCCTGCGGCGGGGAGAAGGTCCAGGAGGTCGACCCGTACGAGCTCGTGCCGTTGGCGACAAAGACGACGCCCCTGAGCTCGCCTGCGGCGCCCCGTGTCACCACGGTCTGCCTCGGGGCCTTGTAGACGTGGAGGTCACCAATCTTGCCGTCGCGCCCGATCCGGATGAGTTGCTTGCCGGAATAGGTGTCGACCAGAGCGGTAGCCTGAGTGGTGGCCTCAGGGCTCGGGCTTTTCGCCTCGATGATCTCGCCAGTATCGCCTTTCAAGACGACGAAGTCATTGTTGGAGCCGAGGATGGTGACCTCGCCCGTGGATTCGTGGGCGTAGATTCCCTTGACGTCCCACTTGCTGCCCTTGGGGATCGTAAAGGCCCGCTTGTGCCACACCACTCTGCCGCCGTTGCCGACATCGAGAGCGTAGAGCATCCCGCGCCTCGTGGCCAAGACGGCCAGCTTGTGGAAGCCAAAGCTGTCCCGGGCCAGCTTACCGGTGGTGGAAGGCACATCCTTGCCGAGGACGCTGCTCGTGAACCTCGACGGGATGCTGTCGATCCAGGCCGGGAGGTACTGCAAGTCATTGACGTGGCGCTTGACCCGGTGGATGTAAGCCTGCACGGGGTTGCTGTGCGCCTCGACCTCGAGCGACCTAGCCAGGTCCTCGCTCTCGGGGATCTCGGCAAACGTGGCCGCAACTGCCCCGCTCATGCCCTCGTGACGAGTCCAGGCGGACTCGCCGTTGCGAATCAGCACCCAGTCGTCCAGGTCGGTTACCGCCGCTGCCCGCACCGCGTAGCTGTCCCCCGAACCGCCGCCCTTCTTGACCACCTCGGACACCGCGTGGATGGCGGCGGCATTCGGGTCACCCGTCTTCAGCGTCCAGCGCCCGAGCACGCCGTGAGACTGCGACGACAGCAGGACCACCTCATCCTCGGTGATGCGGGTGAAGTAGACGTTGGCGCCGCTGGAGCTCGTGGAAAAGGCGCCGGGGCCGGGAAGAAGCGGCAGGCTGTAGGCCTTGGAGACGGCATTCGTCTTCAGATCGACATGGAAGACCTCGCCGCGGTGGCCGGCGGCCGTCTTGGTGTGGACCAAAAAGTGCGGCTGCGACTGGGCGAGGTGCGGCGCGTGGACCTCGACCTCGACCGTGTCGGCGGGCAGGGGAAACTCGTGGCGCGTCTTGGTGCCCAGCACGTTGACCCACAGCGTCTTGCGGGCGTGGTCGGTCCAGGCGACGACCGGGGCGGCCGAGTTGGCGCCGACGAGCACGACGTCCTGCTTGTCGTGCACGTCCGCCCTCGACCCGACCGTCATCTCGTCCAGCTTCCTCCCCGTGACGGGATCGAGCACGGTGACCTTGAGGCCGTACGCTCCGGGGGCCCCCTTCAGGCTGACGACGAACACCTTTTCCAGGTTGGTGCTCACCTGCAGCGGCAGGTCCCCCGTCACCTCCCGAAACTCCCACACCACGCTCCCGTCCTCGGCGCTGAGCCGGCGCGCCACCGTCGCCGCGCGCTCGCCCTCCTCCGACAGCACCAGCACGTCCTTCCTGCCGGGCCCGCTCTCCGTCAACTCCACGACCTCCAGGTCCCTCACCACCTCCACGCCGCCGCCGCCAAGCCTCACCCAGAACTTGTTCCTCCCACTCACCGCGTCCCACGCATGCACGGCGCCGCCGTACGCGCTGACGATCCACCCTTCCCCCTCGCCGGCCCGCATGAAGCCGCGGACGTCCCTGGCGCCGTCCTCCCGAGTCCGGCCGCCCGCGTCCGCGTTCGGTCCGCCGGATCCCGATACCGACTGCCGCCAGACGACCTCGCCGGTGCCCGGGTTCACGGCGCCGAGGACGCCGAGGTCGCTGAGGGTGTAGAGCAGGCTGGCGCGGTCATCGCGGCGGGGGCGGTGGAAGAAGGTGGTCTCGCGCTGGGGCAGGCCCAGAAGCTGGTAGTGGTAGTCGATGTGGCCGACCTCGTCGCGGAAGACGGCGTGTGCGCCGGGGGGTTGGAGTAGGAGGAGGGTGCCGAGTGAGCAGAGGGCTGGTAGGAGGTGTGGTGGGCGCATGTTCCCTAGCTATATCTCTCTTCTTTTCTTTTTATTTTTTTCTTTTTTAAATCTTTTCGTTTTCTTCTTCTCCCTTACTTTTGGGATAGGTCTCGTGGGTATTGGCGGCCCCCGGGGGGGGGGGGGGGGGGGGGGGGGAGGAGCACAGCACAAGCCGAGGCGCGCTGACCGGCGATTCGAGGTCTTGCAACTACTTTAGGTTTAGGATCGTAATTTTCGTTTCGTGGGCCATTGATCTGCCAAAGCAAGCAATATGGAAGAAGGTTTTGGTTTTGCGATGTTGAGTGGCCGGCCTTATCGTTGGCGATGGGATGGGAAAGCTCGAGCTTTGGGGAAGCTCCGCTGCGGTGGTGATTGGGGGAGCTCCAGCGAGAAGAGGTGACGTTAAAACAATTGGAAGGCGTTGCCGGTGCAGCCTCTCTGTGCACGCTGCAGCGGAAAGCTCCTCAGCTATGCACTGGCTATGCGGCGGGCCAGCAAACCCCTGCCCGAAAGGTGTCTTGGCATTGCCACCAGCAAGGAACTTTGAAGGCCGCATACAAAAGGAGAGAAGACGCAGGTTTGAAGCCCAGTAGCTCTCAGGCAGTCGCTTGTCTGGACGATCTCCCCACAGCCGTCGACGCGGAGCTGCGCTCGCTTTTGGAAGAAACGCCTTTGGAAGAAACGGCCATGATGGAATTGATTGTTTGAGATAATCACGACTTGCGCAGGACAAACTCGAGACACAACAACCGAGTTCTCGGGATTTTCCAGCATTCACACTTTCAAGTACTTTATTATGTACATGTACCTGAGAAGCGGGCCCTACACATTACACACAGGATATAATACGCCCAGCTCCTGTCCATTGCCGTGACAAGTGTCTAAACGCGCCCGGTGAACAAATGGCCACCTGAAGTCCCTTCGACTCTGGTGACAAACCACCTACGAAAAAAAGAAAAAAAAAGAGGCCCACAGCCCTTCATCGGGCCCTTTCCCCAGCCCTTTCCCCAGCCCTTACACTCAGACCTCCCCTTCCTCTTCCCGCTCCGTCCGGACCTCGCCCACCTTGACAGGCACGCACGCCCACGAGCACGCGACGCGCAGGAACGGCACCAACACCATACCCCCGCCCTCGGCCCCCGTCCCCATCCCCGCCGCGGCCGACGGAAACCCGGCACGGGCGGCGGCTGCGGCGGAGGCGCCAGCCGTCACCTCGCCCGCCTCTCCGCCTCCTCCTCTCCCCTGCCCCTCCGGCCCGTCGTTGTCGGCGCCCTCGCCGCCGACCGCCGCCGCCGCCCGACCGACGCGGCGAAACTCGACCCACAGCGCCAGCGGCATGGCCGTGTCGCGGCCGCAGACGGCGCAGCTGGCGCCGCCCTCGCGGCGGATGTCGACGGCGCGCTGGACGGCGCGCGCGAAGTAGCGCGGCATCCAGGACGGCACGAGGTCGGCTCGGCGGCCGGCGAGGTGGTGTTGGCGGTCGTGCGCGTCGTCGTCATCGTCATCGTCGCGGCCCGCCGCCGCCGCCGCCGTCGCCGCGATCGAGGCTGTGGCGCACGCACGGAGGGCGAGCTCGAAGAGGGACCTGGGCCCCCTGGCGCCGCTGCTGGTCCTCCGTCGGTGTGGGTCTGCGGCGAGGAGCATCACGTCGCGGTAGATGGGCTTAGTAGGCGTGGCGAGGGCGGTGAACGGTTCGATCTTCAGCAGGGGGGCGGCGGGGTTCTCGCCTTGCTCCCGCGCCTGCGATTTCTCTGGCGAAGGCGCGGCGGGGTTGTAGAGGGACGGAGGAAGGGTGAACGGGGTGCAGCCGTTGAGCGCGCTGTCCAGGAAGTGGACGGGCGTGCGGGCGTAGAGCTCGGTGGTCACGCCGGACCAGGTGGGCTGGGGTTTCGCTTCGGCCGGTCGGCCGGGGAAGGTGAGCCGCTCGTACTCGGCAGCGTGTTGCGGGTTGGCGGCGGCGGCGGCCGCCGCCGTCGCCTGGGGCTGCCAGAAGCGGTTCGGCTCGAATGCGAAGTTCCGCATCTTGCCGCCGCGACGGAGGAGGGCAAGCAGCTCTCCAGGGAGGAAGTTGAGGAAATTCTGGGCGATGTTGAGCGTTTCGAGGTTGACGAGCTTGGCGATCGCCGGGGGGAGGGTCACCAGGCGGTTGGCGCGCAGGCTAAGGACCGTAATGTTCTCGACGTTGACGAGGGCGACGGGGAAGCGGCGCAGGCGGTTGTTGGAGAGAAACAGCTGGATCTCGGGCTCTCTCTGCTCAAAGGCCACATCCCTTGTCACGTGTGGGATGGGCACGATGTTGGAGAGGGACCGGATCTGGTGGTCTGGAATGGTCTCCAAGTCCATGCCGCTACGCACCAACAGACGTTAGATCCCGTTGTTGATGAGCTAGAGTCCCTCATCACGTCTTCACTACACGAGAGAAAGAGAGGGAGGGAGGGAGGGAGGGAGAGGGCGTCGGAAAGATGCAATGACTTACGAGAGGTCAACCTGCTCGGTGCCGGTCTCGACGCAAAAGTCGATGGCGTCCTGGACTCTCTGCTCCAGCGGCGAGAGGCGCGGCCGAACCGAAGGAGGCGGCATCGCCGTAACGCGAGGTCGGGGAGCCGCGAGTGGTAGTCTCGCGGCGGCTGGTTCGAGGTCGAAGCCGTCGTCGGTGTCGGTGACGGAGCCTTCGGTACCCATCCAGACGCCGCTGTCGAGCTGCCTTCGGAACTCGCGCTTCTGCGGCTTTGGCGGTTTGGCGCCGCGAGGCGGGGGGTTGCGCGGCTGCGTCTCGTCGCCCAAGGCCGAGTCGGACGATGCGGGCTGCTGGTCATACCAAGTGCCCACGTACCTGCGCTTGCGGCGCCCGAGTGTCTGGTAGTTGTCGATGGCCGGGTCGTCATCGCTGGAGAAGAAGGCAGGATCGCTCGATGAGGAGTGTGGCGGAGGAGGAGGAGAGTCTGGCCGACGGCTCCGTTTCTTTCTGCCGCCCGCCTGCAAAGGGGGAAGAGGAGGGAGCGGGGGTTCGTCAGCCATGGCGGCGTCTCCTCCTCGCCTCTCTCATGTACTTCTTTCTCTCTATTCCTCTCACACGTTCTTCCCTTATGACTGACTGACGATAAACCTGGCACTGTGTGTGGGCCTATGAGAATCCAATAGAAGAATGCAACCGCATGCGACTGGTGGCGGGGGGATGAACGGATGCACAACAGTGGGACTCGAAGCTTGGGCCGAGATGCAAGCACCTCTCTGCATGCGTGAGATGTGCCAGAAAGGAAAATATGAGTCTGAATGAAACAGATCAATTGAAACGACAACCTGCACGGATTATTCCGTACGGACTACACACGTAAGGGTAGTACAGGGACAAATGATGTTCCGGCTGTCAAAAAGTTGAAGAAGAAGAAAAGAACACGCTCGTGGATTTTATTTTCGAGGAAACACCAGAAGTCGCGTCAAGTCGCGTACTTCGAGGCCAGTTATCGCGACTTGGGTCTCGACCCCACAGGAGCCGTTCTGGTCAACCACCCCGGCCACTAACATGGCTCAACCTTGGCGCTGCTTGGCAAGCTTGGGGGTCCAAACAGCCAATCTGGATGCCGGGCCCGAGAGTCTCGCTCGTTGCAACCTGACCATTGCATCTGGCATCTTTAAGCCTATTAATTAATTGCCTTATTCGGTAGCCACTATATGCACGTATGTACCTCTGTACAACGCTTGCAGCACTGCGCAGTACTAGTAGTGATAATTAGAAGTTCACCCCAAGACCTTCTCTCTTCCATTCGGAAGCCCTTAATTACAAGCTGGCTTAGCCGCACTACCAGTGAGGGAGCGAAAAAAAGCAATGGTGCGAATTCTTCGGATCAGGCCCAATTCTGCTCTGTTGTAGTGGTAACTTGTTCGTGGCGTGTCTGCATCGCTGCACACCAATCTCATGAGCTCCAAATTATGCTTCTCTCAACGCGCTCCAGACTAATTACCTACGGAACCAGAAAACCGATATCTCTTGATGTAGCAGCGTGAGAGATAGAAAGGACCCGTCGGTGAGTAAAACCAACGGAATGGGGCAGCGAGAAGCCCAGTGCCAGTGACACTTCAACTCCAAAGACGCCGGTTTTTCATAATCATTTAATTATCTCTTCAGAAAGACCTCATGAATCTTGGGATTTGTGGCCAAGTCGCCGACCCTAATTACGAGACGCCTCACATGGAATCTCTGGAAGTTGTTCTGATCCTCGCGGCCCTGGCAGCGGCGCTCTGCCCTCTCTGGGTTCTCTCGGAAGCGAGCCGTCCGGTCAGCAGCATCATGTCCGTCTCGTTGTCTCCGCATGTCTTCTCCCCCTCTTTCTCTTTTTCCGTTCTGCTGTTGTCATCGGTTCTGTGATCAGCGCGGCCGGCCTGTTCGGCGAGCTCGGCGAGCCGGGTGAGCTCCGCCTCGTCGACGGAATCAAAGTCGTCAGGCGCGGTGGCTTCGGGCCCTTGGAGAGACCCAATAGTGACCTCGGCAGTTCTGATCGGTCGCCTGGCGGGCTTGACGGGCGGGGCGGCCTCGTCGTCGCTGCTCACGATGAAGATCGGCGCGTAAGGGCCGACGGCCTCGCCGGCCAGCTCCGGGCGGGCAGGGCGCAGGAGCTCGTCGTCGCTGGTGAGGTCGACGAGGATCTTCTTTCTCTTGGTCTTGGGGTCAGGGGTGGCCATGACGGCCGCGGCGTTGGGGTCGGCCACGGCGCGGGCGCGCTCCTCCATGATGAACTTCTCTTTCTCCTTCCTCTCGCGGGCAAACTGCCGGGCCGAGTTCTTCTTGATCTGCCGTATCTGTGCTCGAGCGTTGGCCGCCCTCTCGCCCTTGCCCTGCTCGTCGGCGGTAATAGCGGCGCCGGCGTTGGCGTCGCCATCGTCGGCCGGCTCGGCGCCGATGTCGACCTTGTAGCCGCAGCCGCCCATCGCGTTCTTGCCGTTCCGAATCTTCTCGCGGACCAGGACGGCCTCGGTAAACGGAGCGACGTTCTTGTACTTTTTGAACAGGCGGCCCTGCATGCACTGGGGGCAGCCGAGTCTCTGCTGGGGTGTGTCCCGCCCGGCGCCTCTATCATCATTGGCGCGATTGCTGAAAGCTTGGGAGGCAGTAGTGGGCGGGCGTCGGCGCACCGGCTCGGGATCTTCTTCATTCTCATTTTCCTCCTCGCTTCTTTCTTCCTCATATTCAATATCATATTTCCCGTTCCCGCAACTGACAGTACCTCTGCCGATGCCATCACGACTCGCATCCAGGTTCACGCCACCACTGCCACTGGCGCTAGAACCGCGAGTGCGGCCCTGCTTCTGTCCCTGACGCCGGTTCCGAAGAGCCGCGGACGCGGAGCTGGGGGCTGCCTGCGGGGGAGCAACCGCGTTCTGGAGATAGGACTCCGGGTCCAGAGCGGGATCCGACTCGAGCACCTCGGAATAGCCGCAGCCGTGGTTGGCGCGGTCGCTGCAGACGAAGCGGAACTTCCCCTTGTGCACCGACTGGCCGTACGGGTTGAAGCGGGAGCGCACACGGCGGCCCGTCCCGCAGCGCGGGCAACGGCCGTACTTCCCGCCGCCGCGGTTGGTCCTCCCGCGCGGTCGGCCCGGGACGGGAGGGTCGGCACCGGCACCTTCAGCGCGAGTCGTCGCGGCGACCATACGATGCTGATTTTGCTCGTAAGGGCTCTCGCCGTCCGAGCTGCCCTCCTCGTTGTTGCGATTGATGCGGCCGGTGAGGACGCCCTGTCGGGGGAGGTGTGGGGAGGGCGGAAGGGTAGCTGGGGGAATAAGGTCAGTTCATTAGCTAGAGCCCTAATCTGCTTCTTTGGAATAGCACATTGAAAAGAAGAGAAGGGCAAGCTTAGGATAAGCTTCTAAGACCACGAGGACTCGAGGCAGAATATGGAAATCCAGGCTGGAGGAGGAGAAGGAGAAGAGGGATGAAGAGGAGGAGGAGAAGAAGAAGAAGAAGAAGGCCATCGCGAATACTCACGCTTGCGAGAGATCATCGTAAATCGGAATAAGCAGCCGAGCAAGGATACTGGGGAAGTTGAAAGAACGGAAAGATGCTCGGCCTCTTTGCGAGGTTGATTCGCTGTTTATGTGAGTGATGGAAGATCGAATTGTGTGGTGCCAACGCCCATTCGCTCTGCCGCTGTGGCCAGAAGGCACTTGCCTTGCTGGGGCCGTTGGCAACCTGAAACTGTAACAATACCGGATCAAAGTTGTTGAAAATTGCCAACCCTGGGCGATGAATGACAGTGGAAAGCTGAGCTTGTCGTGTCTGCTGTGCTGCTGTCAAGAAGTGGTTCGAGTGCTGAGCAAAGGAGTGGCCAAAACAGAGATTTGTAAACGGCGATTTGGTTGCAGTGTTTGGATGCCTGGGGAGTAAGAGGGGAAGGAGGAAGACTGTGACAACCCCGTGATGTGGGATTCATTGCTCGGCTGAGTGTATATTATTAACTCGCGGCACACGGTGGTGACTAATAGTGTTTGAGATAACGACACGACGTTTGATTTCTCGCGAATGTTCTCATATTACAGGAAACCCAGTATTACTGCTGATAATACACCCTTGCAATGCAAGGAATGAGGCCTAAGCGATGGCCGGTTTGTTGTGGTTACTTACATGGACCGGCAGGCTTCCCACTTAAAAGTGTTGTTGTAATTAATCCGATCTCGTCTTCCCGTTGATTCATTCAACATAATTGTTAGAAGCTGCACGATGGTGGTATACCTTGGTTATAGACAGTATATGATGTCGGTTTCCAACCAGCTTACTAGTTAATTAGTGATGTATGCTTCTTAACCTATAGTTAATAAAGGGAGAATAATTAATACTAATTAGCCTAGATGGCAATATGCCGCGATCACGGAATTATTAATAGCATATAATTAGGTTCAGCCTCCCAAGTTCAGTCAAATTTGTGTAAAAGCATCTGATGTTAATAATTGATAACATGCCAGAAATTGTGTTGGCAAAACTCAGCGACGCCAGGGAGTCAACAATCTTTCATTTGTATGTACCTCCGGCTAGATCAGGAAACAGGTGATCATAAATAATTACCTACCTAACAAGCTCTTTGGTCCAGCTGAATAATATTATATAATTACTCTACAGCACATGCCTCATTTCCTTACATTGTAGTAACAAAGATTCTTCGAGTGATTGAACTCGGTCAAGTCAGTAATTACAGAGAGAGGTAATTAGGCACTTTCCTCATGTTCCAAGCTAATTACTCACCCAATCACATAATGACATTCTTTTGATGATGGCTGTGGCGTGAGTCACTGCAGGTAATAGCCCGAGGATACTGCCATTTTATCTCATTACCTCGCTATAATGACTTGAGTTGTTCTTCTTCTTCTTCTTCTTCTCGTCCGCCGTGGCGTTCCCGTCGTTGGCCAGCTTGATAATATCGTCGGCAACCGAGCCGAATTCCTTCCAGACCTCGAGGTACTTGTTCTCGGGATTGCCGGTTCCGATGTTGGTAAAGACCTGGTCCATGTTATTCCGAACACGCAGCAGCCCGACGAGGCCGGCGTCCTCGAGCACCGCCCCCGCCGCCCTGGCGCGGTACTCGCGCATCACGACGGCGCAGTGCATGATGAGCGAGGCCAGTCCGGCGGCAAGGGCGGTGCCGACCGAGGACCCGTCGTGAAACCTGGGCGTGTCGGACTCGCGCGGGTTGAAGTCCTCGGCGACCTGGTTGCCCTGGAAGAAATAGTGGATCGTGGGCTTGTCCTCGATCTGGGGAGCCGACTCGCCGTGTGCCAGCGGCGCGCGACGCCGATGCGGAAGACGTAATTAGTCGGGCGCCTGGCGGTACGGCAGCGAATCCTTGGCCCTCTCGCCGAACTGGTCGCTCGCCGAGCAGAAGATCAGTATCTTTTCCCTCACCGCCTCTCTGATGGCCGCCTCGAGCTCCGTGATGGCAGCGGTTTCCGGGTCCGGCGGCTGCCTGGTCGCTCCCAGGTCGCGGTTGTCGTGCTGCTCCCTCGGCTTCTTGCTCTTGACGGCCCACGAGATGGAGATGATGTCCATCCCGCGCCGGATGGCGCCCCGGATCGCCTTGGCCGCGCTCTCGGCAAAGATGGTGCGGTCGCCGTTGGGCAGCCGCTTGCTGTGGACTTTCAGCACCTGGAGGGAAACCCAGGGGTTGGTGTGCGCGATCATGTTGGCCATGATGGTGCCGTGACCGTCGGTGGAGCGGTGCCACGGATTCTCCGCGTGCCCGCTCGGCGGGTAGTAGCTCCTACCCCTGGCGGTGACGATGCCTTTGTAGGTACGAAGCTGATCGACGTCAGCCCCGTCGTCGATCAAAGCGAGCTGTTTCGTGCGAACGCCATATCATCAGTAGACAAGTCCAATCTTGCGAGTTCGCTTGCTTCCATGGGCTTCTTGACAATGAACTCGGTTTTTTTTTCGTGCATACCTTGATTTTGCTGGGTTCCTCTATTTTGATACCAATCTCTCTGAATAATTACAATCCCTAGCGATTTTCTAAACCTGTCCATCGTCGTGACCCAGACGTGCTGTCTCTGGGCTATGGTGAGCGGGCTACTTTCGGCTGGGTTACCAGTCGCATTCCTCTGCTCTTCGTTGCCGTTTTGGTTAGCGACCAGCCCCTTCAGTCTCCGAGCGACTTTGACATCGATTCTCCCCCTGCTGTTTGAGGCGAGGTCGTTTTTGAATATTTCGATCATCTTATCCATTCTTGCGGCGCTCTCGAGTCCCTGGAATGCTCATGAGCATCATCATTTGATACGATCATTGATGTTTATATCATATCTCTAGGAAACCTTCGCAACCACGCACTTTGGGCGGACTTGGGTCAGGAGCATACCGGTGCAACATAGAGCTTGAGGGTCTTCAGCTTGGTCAGCCTAGGGAGACCGTTGGCACTTCCTCAGCCCTTCAACACTGTCTGGTTCCCGCTCCAGTACAGGTTGACATGTTCGAGTTGCGGCGCGGCGAAGAAAATGACGTCTGAACTCAGGTCTGGTTTCCGCCAGTCCCTGTAAGGTGAGGCCATTGGTAAGTATGCATGTACTTACTACTGGCCTTGCTAATTATGCTAACCTAACCGGACAAGTAGGCAGAGGTCTTTTCTAGCACCGAAAGGTAAGGAAGGATGCTCTCACCAGTTTTCCACCAGGATCGGCTCCCGGGATTTCTGCCTCTCTTCCGCTGGGGCCTCGTTATGCGACGAGGAGGAAACGATGGCGGTTTCACGACCCTGCGGAAGCTGAAGGGACTCGATACCCTTGAGGGCCAGCTCAATGGCCGCGTCGGTGTGTGCGGGCGGCGCCAGGTCATCGACCTGCAGCCGGAGGATGCGTTTCACACCGCGCTTGGACAGTTTGTCAAACACGCTGACCAGGTCGCTGCGGCCCATGTTGGCGTTCTCGCGTGGTTCCTATGCTCCGTAAGCCCTCCGTTCCGGGCGCGTCCCGGGGCTGTCGCTGCCGCCCTGGCCATGGTGCAGGCTGGGAATGTAGACGTAGGACAGGGTTTTCTGGAAGCTGCCCGCCGACATGCGCTCAATCAGGGTGATGATGCTGTCGGCCCGACTGTGACCCGATGCGTCGAAGTAGAGATTGGTGTCTGGTTCCAACCCAACCAGCACAAAAACGGCCAGGTTAGCGCAACCGGAGCATTTTAAGCACGCTGTATTCTCTTTCGCATGTCGGCCTGGCTCTGGGGCCCTCAGGGGGAGGGGCCCAGGCTCTGCACGAGAGTGCGGAGAGAAGAAATGAACAACCCACCAGAAGCATCCTTGCCGTAGATCAAGTCGCGGGCTTCCATGTCGGGCCGATGGCGGATGTAGTGCAGCTCGAGAAACTCCTGGATCTTCAGGTAAGCCCCCGGCTGTTTCTTGGTAGCACCGGCTGCTGTGTTGTTTCCCGTGCCAGTCGACTTGGCCATGACGTTCTTTGCTCCCTTGAGGTCTATAGGTTGCTTTTCCTGAGACGTCATTGGGGTCACTGGCGGTGGCGGTGGCATCCTTTGCAAGTCGCTCGGAATCCCTTCTTGGTCCTGTCAACTATCGACATGCGACGAGAGTTACGGCCCTCGAGCGTCTTCTTGATATTGCTCTTGCTGGATGACACAGTGCCGCCATCGAGGGCTGGGACTTGAAGTCCGTTGATAAAGCGACCCGTTTTGGGTCCGTGGAAAAGGCGGACGGCGTGATGATGGTGGTGGTGGCTGGTGCTTCTTGGATCCCATCACGGTCCTTCTTCTCGCGCTTTCTCATCTCCAGAAGGCGGCGCCGGATGCGTTGCGCATATGTTATTGGGGATTCGTCATTGTTGTTGAAGGCTTTGTCGGCCTTCATGAGCGCGTCGGCTTTTTCCACCATCTTCTTGAACAGGTCGACGTAGTCGTCGCCCCGGCGGAGGCACTGTCGGGGTCGGCCGCATAGTGAATGGGCGTGTTCCCGTCCTTGTCCTTGGCAGCCAGCGTTTCGGCCGTCGCCAGAAGGACGAGCTCCAGCGCTAGTGTCAGGACTCTTTTGGCGTTGGCCTCTGTTCTGCTCCTCGGCTTGTCGTCGGGCCAGGCGAAGATGTGGTGGAGAGCATTTCGCCCGTCGCCGTCTTGGTCGGCGAGGAGAGCTGCCAGGTGTTCTGCTGGGCAGGACTCCCTGATCTGCTGGACAAAGCCGTCATTGTCGCGCAGCTTGATGGCTACATTCAAGATTGGCTTCTCTTTCCTCTTGTCCTTCTTTTCTTCCTCCGTCTCGGTCTTATCCCAGGATGCGAGGTACTCTGAGAGGAGATCGCGGATCTCGGGCCTTATGATCTCGTCAGGAACCTTGTCATAGCCATCGAGTACATGGTTACTGGCCATGCAGCGCCGTTGCTCGGGTGGGCTCTGCGCTTCTGCCCATTAAGAGTGCCTTCTTGTACGGTTCAAGGAGCTCTACATCGCTTGGCCCTTGACTGTCGTCCTACGTGCATAGCTTTCTTTCGAGGAGGTCTATGACGTCTTTTAACTGACGCTCCAGCTCCTACGCGAGCCATGCTGCTTGGTCGCTGTCCTGGGCTTGTAAGGCGTGAAAGCCAGCGCTGCCGCCGGCGTCTCGCTCCTCTTGATCTGATAAAGACATGTCAAGCTCATCCTCGTCGTCCACATCATAAACGACTTCTTCAAGTCGTTCCCCGCCATATTCAGACATGTTATTTGTTGGCGAAGCGTGCTTCTGTGGATAAGCACAGTTAAAATTGGAGAGAGATGTGGGAAGGCGGGACGGGATAAGTGAAGGCGGGAGTGTATGTACTTGACAGCAAACTCCTCCTTCTTGGACCAGGCGAGTAATGGCTAATAAGTTTCAGTGCTGAACGTGTGCTGGGAAGTGGTCGCAGTTATTCTGCTCCTATTACTGGAAAGGCGCAGGTGCAGATTGCCACCATCGACAACCTATTTCCAGGCGGAGAAACATTCCCTCAACATTCCTTGCCCAATCACCGGAAGCGAAGCGACGAGGCCTCGGCCAACAGTCTAGGTAATCTGGCGGGAAATCAAGTTGGGAGAGGAAGTGGTGGTGGGGGAGGTGTGGGAAGGGGGAAAGGTTGGGGTTCGGTAGGGGGGAGCTAAGTACATACATGTACAGTACATCCCCCGTGCATAACATGTATGCATATGCGTGAGATGGGCGACGGGAAAAGAAGCAAGACCGTGATTGCCACAGCCTAGTGTATGCCCAACCAACACAGTGGCTGCGGGATGTAGCGTTCTGAGAAACTTTCGGCGTGACAATATGCTTTCCCCTCTCCCCCCCCCCAAAACCACAAAAACCCCCCAAAAAAACCCTCTTCCTTCCTTTCAACTTCCCCATGTCAGATCCAGAGCTTTCTGCGTCACCACTTATCTGGATGCAGCTGAATGGGAAGCGTGCGTGCTGGGAAGATAAAAGAGACCCTGCCACTTGGCTAACTGGGTTGTCGCCTGCTCTGGAGCAGCTGTCTGAGAATTCGGTCAGACCGCTTGTGCTACTTCTTCTGAGACTGCTTGTGAGTAACCGTGCATAGCCATGACAGAAATTGTGGACGAGTCCGGGTTTTGGATGAACAGCGATGAAGAGGAAGAAGACGACCGCGACGACCAAGGGGCGGCTGCAACAGCGGAAGGGGAGGTGATAACGGAGAAGGAAGAGGAGGACCAAATCGATGCCGAGGACAGGGGTTACGACGAGGACGACATGCTGAACGATCTGAAATCTGAGAGCAGTGAGTAAACCAGAACCATGGGCTGGCAAAGGAATATGGTACCTTCGGTAATAAGCCGTCGCCATTTACGAATGAACAACGCCTTGGAGGAATTGTTGGATTGCAGTTCTCCTCCGGTTGCTTGGCTTTATACCTGTTGGTGTGATGTGGCTGGCAAAAAGCGAAATCGCTGCCAAAAGGGACGCCAACGGCGAAGGAAAACGGTATTTCGAGTGGCGATGCTTCAAGGGCGAACCTTGGGGCTGAAGTCATAGCTCAGCTACCCTCCGACTCCCCAAGATACACATCGTATCTGGAGAGTTGCATTCTCTTTTTGGCCAAATATTTAGGCTGGAAAATGCCCATCTTCGCGCCATCCACGGTGACTCGTAGTATTAGTAGTTTGTTGGTATAGATCGGGTACCTACCTTCCTGAGGTGCGGTGATCAAAATCTTATGAAACAACCTGATTACACAAGAGGAAGGTGCTTCTTTGCTGTTGTGGCCTAATTAATACCGAGTACTTTCCGAGAACTCTATGAAACTCTCTTCATCACAAATTAACTGGAAGGAGGAACCGGCCGGCTGGTTTAAGTGCAGTTGGACCAAATGGAATGGTCACCTACAGTGGGGCCCTTTTGGAAGACTGATGATTGCCAACATCAGAAACAGAATCTACCACTGACCACACAGGGACGCATTATCTTTGTCCGGTGATAACACGTCACGCAAAGGAGTCTATTCCTACGAAGGACCTTTATTTACTTCGCACGCTCATCATCACAAGCCATATCACATCACAGACAGATGCGGAGCCTCAGCGGCGTAGCGCTAAAAACGGGGACGAGGAATAAGAAGAAACCTAGCCCTTTCCTTACGGGAGCAGCCTCTTCGGCGTCCGGGGGTAGAAAGCCGCGAGATGGACGCTGGGCAGGTTCAGGTACCACGCCACCACGCGGTCCAGGCCGATACCTCCGCCGCCGTGGGCAGGCACGCCCGCCTGCCTGAAGATGTCGACGTACTCCTTGATACCGGGGCTGGCCGGGTCGATGCCCTTGGTGCGGATGCGCGCCTCCAGCTCGACGGGGTCGTTGATACGCTGCCCGCCCGAGCAGATCTCCTGGCCGCGCATGAACAGGTCGTACGCGTTGGTCACCTTGCGGTTGGTCGGGTCCTCCTTGGCGTAGAAGGGCCGGGCGCTCTCGGGGAACTTGTCGAGCACGTAGAAGTCGGTGTTGTATTTCTTGCGAATGATGGCGCCGAGCGCCTTCTCCTGCGGCGTGCTCATGTCCTCGTCGTCGCTGACGTTGCGGAACTCCTCAGGGCCCTCCTCGCGGAGCAGCTTCTGCCCTTCGGCGAAGGTCAGCCGGACCTCCTTGCCCGGCTCCGGGAGGAGGAATTCCTCGGCCGGGTAGACGGAGCGGACGAGCGCGATCTCGTCGCGGCAGCGCTCCTTGATCTCGCGGAACATGTACAGCAGGACACCTTCAAGCATGTGCTGTGCGTTTTGTTTCAGTGGGCCTGCCGGAAAAAAAAATGAAGGGGGAAAGGTCTCTATCATACCACAACCTCGTGATAATCCTTCTTGATTTCCATCTCCATATCGAGACCAGTGAACTCGGTCATGTGCCTCGGCGTGTTGGAGTTCTCGGCTCTGAAAACAGGGCCAATGCTGAACACCCGCTTTCGCCCGCCCGCGATCTCAATCTGCTTGTAGAACTGCGGAGATTGCGCTTGGGGCGAATCAGCACAAGTCCAGAGAGTGTAAGAACGCAAGTCACCTACCCAAGTAGGCGTCTTTTTCGAAGTAGGGCAAGCGGAACACATTGGCGCCGCCCTCGGACGCGGCGCCGATGAGGCACGGGGGCTCAAATTCCTTGAAGCCGTGAGATCTGAGGTAGGAACGGTATAGCTCCTTCATCTCGGCGCGAATGTCGGCAATGGCCTGCTGCACGGCCGATCGCTTATGCATGACAATGTTGTCAAGATGGGTAAGCATGGTGGCAGCCGGGATGCCCGGGGCCTCGCCGGCGATGCTGAGCTTCTCAACCTCCTGCTCGACGGGCGGCTCCTCGTCACTGAAGTTGGCGATCGGTCGGTTCGCCGCGGCAAGCGTCATGCCCAGAACGTTCGGCGCGGCGGCGTGGACGAAGCACTTGGTGATGTGCAGCTCGTAGTTGGAGACACGGCAGCTCTTGACGGGCTCGAGGGGCTTCTGGACCTTGGCCTCGACGACGACGAAGCTCTCCGGGTTGATAGCGCCCACCCACTTGACCATCTGCCGACTGACGGGAGTGCCCTCCGGGTTGGCCGCCACGACACCCTGGATCGACCAGTTACCCTCCTCGCGCAACTCAACAAAAGCCATCTTGGCGCCCTGCATGCGTGCATTCTGGAGCCAAGCGCGCAGCTCGACCGTCTTGCCCACATGCTCCTCGCCGAGGGTCTTCAGGTTGATCTCGATCACGTCAGGGGAGAGCTTTGTCTCGTGAGTCTCCTGGCCGTAGTTGTCTTTGGCGAGATCTTCAGCCTGGGCCGCCGAACTGGACGCAGCAGCCGCAGCAGCCCGTTCGGCGGCGCGGCGAGCCTTCTCTGCCTCCTTCTTGGCCTTGGCTTCTGCCTTCTTGGCAGCCTTCTTGGAGATGCCGCCTTCCTCACCACCTCCGGCAGCAGGAGCCGCAGCTGGAGTCTCCGCCGGAGGGGGAGTCGCGTTCGCTGCAGGGTCAGCCATTTTTGGGTCAATTGGGGTTTTGAAGGTGCTCGTGGTCTCTCGGGCGCGGAATCAGTGGGGAGGGGTAAGGTTCAACGAGAAAGCCGCGTTGTCCTGCACCTCGAACGTTCGTGCGAATTCGAGTTTGACGAGTCACCGAAGATCTCGGCCTGACAGGACACCAGGTTGAGGGGCACGCATCTTTTTGGCGGGGCATCGAGGGGCAGTTTCTCTCGCGTGGCATCAAGCCGAGCAGCGAGATGAACCCTAACCCTGGGCGCACAAAAGCGTATGCCTCTGAACACACGCATGTTCAGACGAATACAATTAAATTGAGCATGTTTCTGGTGTTAATTGACATGCATTGGACATCATTGAAAGCAGCCAAGGTCTGCACTGAGTCGGTTTTTTCAAGAGAGCCAGGTGAAGATATCGCTACCTGCAGCACTTATTTGAACTAAGCGATAGGGATCTATCGAGGTGCACCACGCGATAACGATATCCTTCTAAGCGATCATGGCGTTGCTCAAGAGAGTTTCCCGAATTGGGCCAGACATAATCTATAGATGAACAAAAGTGCACGATCCATCAAAGAGCCTTCGAAGGTATCGCTCATGATGGGGTCGAAGCGCGATCACGACGCTGTCGCTGCTGACGACAGCGCGCCATCGCAGTCGTCAAGCAAGAGGCGACGCGAGCAGCAGAGCTTGCGGCCGAAACAAGTAGAAGGCAAACCCGATCCTACTTACGGTCAGCGTGCAGCATTCCCGGGGCTTGACGACGATGATCCTGCGCAAGTATCCGATGACGACTTGGAATTCGAGGAGAACAGCGACGCGTTAGCCTATTTGAGAGCTGTCCGGTAAGTCTTACTTCCCCTTGTTGCAACTGCACCCGTCATCAATCCAACATCTGCTAAAACAACAACCAACTCTGCCCGCTTCTCAGCAAGACTCATGACACAAGAGCGCAGATATAGACGGGTAAGCTAATGGTAAGTATCTCGCAGACAAGAAGCCAGCGGCGTTCCCCACGTCCTAGTGGCCCCCAAAGTCGGGCCACAGCTTCCTCCCCACCTCCAAGGCGACGACGAGGTCGACCGCAGCATCTACGCCAACGGCGTCGGCGACTCGCGAGGCTACTACCACGACGGCGCCTACACAGCCGCCCCGGATCCCGACCCTTCCGTCGACTCCTCGGACGAAGAAGGCGAGGTCCTCTCCGCCACCGAAGCCGACCGCGTCGCCGCCCGGAAAGCTGCCCTCCGCAAGGCCTACTTTGCCTCCCTCACGCGCCAGTTCCTCGCCCTCCGCGCGCTCCTGCACCGGACCCCGCCGCCCGCCCTCGTCGCCGCCCTCCCGCGCGACCACGGCACCGAGGTTGGCTCCTTCGGCGCCAACTCGTGGACCTTCCGCGTCTGGGCCAGGCGCCTCCGGCACACGGACCCCCTGCCGGTGCAGGTCGCCGCGCTGAACCGGCAGAGCGTGCTGAAGCTGCTGCGCGTCATCCTGGGCGGCAAGTTCATCCGGCGCGGGTACGAGCTGCGCGAGCGGACCAGCAGGTGGATCTGGGCGCTGCTGGCGCGGCTGCCCGACCGCGGCGAGCTGGACTATGCCGAGGTCGGCTGGGTGCGCGAGCTGGGCAAGAGGGCCGTGCTGATGATGATGAGCATCGCACAGATGGAGGCGCTGAAGGAGGAGGTGGACGGGGACCCAGAAGGGACCGTTGAGGTGGATGAGGACGATGATGACGATGGCGACAAGGACGACGACAACGGCGGGGAGGGATTCATCGGGGATATGGTGGTTGATGAGGATGGCGAGAGCGGTCTCGCCGGTCCTCTGCCGACCGAGTCCAAGGCACGCGCCAACGTCGCGACTAATAAGGCCGAAGAAAACAAAGATGGGGAGGTGGAAATGAACATAGACGACGGGGAGGTCACTGATGACAACCAGCCAACAACTGCTGGCAACGAGGACCTTGAGGCCGACATCGCAGCAGCCAAGGCCAGACTGTTGGCGCGCCTTGAGGAGGGGAGTCCTGAAGTACAACAGGACGAAGAGCTGCCAACCCCTGCAGATGCAGACGCAGGTCAGCACCAACGGGGCGGGGACGGTGAGAATAAGGCCGCCGTATCCGAAGGGACCGATCCGCAAGTTAACATGCGGGCGACCCTGAACATGATACTCACGGTGGCTGGTGAGTTTTACGGGCAGAGGGACCTGCTCGAGTTCCGGGACCCATTCCCTGCAGTGTAAGTCAGGAACCACATTTGTAACTTTGTCTTTACATCAATATCGCATGTCAGCTGCGGACCACGACCGCATGCACGACCTTTTCTCGAAGGTGATTTATCGTTCATCTAATGTTCAATTCACTTGCCCGCGCTATTAGTTTGGAGGCGTACTTCGAACAGTAATTAAAATTGAAAGTGCCCTTGCCTTTGCCGTCTTCATACAAGTCAGATTCGCGAGACAACAACAGAAACGCAATGCTAGAATCCCACCCCAGCCGCCTCGTAACTATGGTATAATGCAACTTCTTCCCTCCGCCCAATGAGTCGTCCCAACCAAACCAAACCCTAAAACGCCGTGTACGCTGCAAAATGCAAGGAGTCCAGATGGGGCCACCGCCAACCAATTCCGTCAGTCGTACCGCCCAGCCCGGTAATGATCCAGTGATTTCCCTTCCTCCCTTACTCCATCTCCATTCTCACATCCCCAGCCAACCCGTAGTCCAAGAAGGCCGCCTCCTCAAAGTCATTACCGTCCTGGCCCCCTTGCGGCACCGACATCATGACGTTCTCCTGCCCGACGCATCCCGGGCTCTTCCTGCCCGCCAGCTTCTGCTTCGACCGCCTCGGCACGGCCAGCACCCGCGCATTTTCCCACGGCCCCGCCGGCGGCGCCAGGCTCCGTGGCGAGATCTCCTCCTCGAGGAGCCACGATTCTTGGCTGTCGCAGCTGAGGCGAGTGGGGCCGTGGTAGGGGAGAGTTGCAGCCTGCGCATCGTCGGCGGCATCTTCCTCGTCCGAGGTGAAGAAGCGTTTGCGACTTGGTAGTGCGGCGGCGGCGGTGGTGGTGGCAGTCGAGATGTTGAGAGGCCTGAAGCCAGCTGTCGTCTGCGACGAGGCTGTGCTGGCGACGGTGTCTTGGCTGCTGGTTAGGCCGGGGACGGAGTCGAGGTCGTCGTCATCGGCAGTTGCGGCGCCGTGGTTGTTGCTGTAATAGGCGGGTTGGTAGGCGAGGCCGCCCACTTTGTTGAGGCCGCAAAAAGGCTCGAGTTCGCGTATCGTCGAGGTGAACGTCGTGCTGGGGGTAGTTGTCGTTGAGCGAGAGTTGGCGGAGCCGCTGGTGCTATCTTCGGCCCATAGCGTGAAGGCGCTGTAGGCACCGCCTGTCTTGTAGCCCTCGGGAATGGCTTTGCGGATGCGCATACCGACGTTCAGGAGGTTCGTTTGAATTTGCGGCGGGAGAGTAGGACCGCCGAGGGCCCCGTGGCTCACTGGTTTCGAAGCTGCGTCGGCAGAGGCGGCTGAGGAAACGGTCCTTGGGAAGAAGGACGTTATGGAACGCTGCGAGGGATCGCTGGCTGCGCCGGCAAATTGCCGCTTTGTGCGAGGACCCGACATGTTTGGAGTTGCTGGGCTTGTGGGCTCGAAACTCAGTAGCTTTCGTATTGGGGAGTGCCCTGGGATCGGAGGGATGCAGAGGTTGTGGATGGGCTAGCTGCGATTGCAGGCTGACGGAGGGAAGCAAAGAGAGGCTGGGGCGAGCTGCACTGAAAGGGAACTGGGAATTGGGCGCGTGGGGCCGAGGTGAATTAAGGCGCGACGACCGTGTTTTGACGCGTTAATTGGATTTCCGTGCAGATGATTGGTTGGTTGTTCGAGAAGGAGGGGGCTGGGGAAAGGCTACACTGTACGGATTAATCCGTACTAGTTATTGCGTTGGAGGTACCCGGCAGATCTTGACACCGCAAGGAGCGGAACATGGCCAACTCTCTCAATGCGCAGTTGAAATTCGATTTTGAGCACTGCACACCGCCCCAGTACATACGTAAGGATTCTTGTTTTCTGACAGGGCTATATTCGTAACAACTACCACATACTGTTACAGTGTGTTGCGATTCTGTTGGCCGAGATTCTGCTGAAACCAACACCGCTGCCCCTTGTCTTAGAGTTTGTAGCTGCTTGTGATTGTGCAAACACATACGAAAGTGCGGAATTCGACTAGTGCGAGCTTTCGAGACCTCAGACCCCAAACGTGGCCGCTTCCTTGCATGAAACGGACATTCTGGCACAGCTACGGAGTAGTTGGCCCAGAGTTAGCCTGGTCTGTCGCAAAACATTCCCAAAATAAACTCTCCGCCGTCCAACTCTCCACACAAGCGGAGCGAGCTGGGTGCTACGAAACATCAGAACAAGGACGCACTGCTCGTCAGAATCATGTTTCCTCCTTCATGAGAGAGGCTTCACACGACGGTCAGCCAGCCCGTCCGGGATCGCTGAGCGTCTCTGGGAAAGGGAGAAGTGGTCCAGCTGTGCCGCAAAGTCACTACCATGTCAAAGTCACTACCATGTCAATCTGACGCTTCGAGAGTGGTCATGGAATCTCGTCAATTTGTCGTCGCGAAGCAACAACGATCCCCCAATTTTGTTTCTGCAAACTGCACCGAGCCTCTCGGCAGTGCTCAGCGATCCACGTCCTCGCGTTTAGAAGAGCCTTGCCACCCGCCCGTGGCACGACAGTCTAAACACTTGTGAAAATGCTTCTGCCAGCGATCCTCCCATGCAGTATCACCTGCCTATACAGCAAGAAGACAAGACGAACGATCGGAAAACGCAGATCGAGAGAAAGTCGAAGAAGTCGATGATGCAAGATATCCGGACCCCAAACGCCCTCCCAGGTTGTTGTGCGGGGTGAATGTTGGCGAATCCATCTTCTATCCGCAAATGAGATTGATTTGACGACCGAGAGTAATGTGTTCTAGACGCCCAACTCGAACCAGCCTTGCAGATACCGAGGTGATCCCATTACCATGTCAAGATGCCCAAAGAAAGAAAACAGCCGTGTGCGAACCGCTTACTTCCTCCGGAACGAGCAGCCCTCGGTGAGCCTCGCCTTACCGCCGGTCGGCTGGCAGAGGACAGTCGTGCAGCCCTGGCAGATGACGACGGTCTGGGCGTGGGAGAAGACGGTGGTGATGGTGAAGCAACCCGGGCACTTGACGTCCATGAAGAAGGAGCGAGGAGAAGGCACAAGGGTCTGTGAAATGGAATTGTCAACATTGCCGGCACAAGGGCATTGCTCTTAACGGGTTTGTCGCGTACCTTGAGCTTGTGCTTGCGGGCCTCGGCGGCCGGGCTGGGGTTCAGGAGGTCAACGGCGAGAACCTTCACAAAATCATCCGTCAGCACGACGCCTCGTTCATGATCGCATCTTCCGTCTGCCCGTCGACGTCCCTGTTTCCCTCTGCAAAACAATCCGTATCGCTCCCAGAAACTCAGGCTGTTGATGGATTTCGATGTCCGGCTCCAAGTTCGGCCTTCCAACACTGCATGGTGTAGATGCAGAACCCGTAGTATCGCGGGGGGGAGGGGAACATCGAACGCGCAGTATCGTGGAAATTCAGCAGAGGACCGGCTCCTTACTTACCATCTTGACTAACTATTTCCGAATGTCGAAAAGACGAGCGGTAGCTTGATTGATGAAATCTGGATGGAGTTGGCGGCAGACTCTGGCTCGTTGATGGTTGCGGAGGGGATTTTCAGGCGGGCCCAGCGGGAACGAAGTTCGAGAGGCAAAATTTGGGTCTGTGAGGAGCAAAAGGCAAAATTGGCTACCTTCGAAAGCGGCCTGTTAGGGCTTGCTCGCGTGACCAATGAGATGTGGCTCTACCCCTGCCGTGCCGAGCCAAAGTGGAGCAACCTTCTCGGGCAGTGAGCGATTGACTCAAGGTGGGGTCGAGCATGCAAGATGGGGTAAGTTATCTGCGGCTGGGTAGCGGAGCCATCGTGCCTGGACGTACTCACCTTGCAGAGGGCACGAGAGTGTTCTGACGACATCTTCAGGCAGCAGGATCCGATAACCTTTAAGCCTGAGACGCCGTTAGGACCCGGAATTGAGAGGCGACCTCAACCCACTTGCACTTCGACAAAACGAGAAGATCCACAAGCTCGGTCCCAGCATAATAATACCTCGAGAGGGGCCCCTCACCATGGCAGCACCCGTAGACCAACGGATCGCCGTTCCCATTGATGACCCCAACGCCGACACAGAATGGTCAGACCGGGCCCGTCCGCGTCTCAGTTGGCTCCGATATTGACGCGAATCCTCACATAGGAATGACATTCTCCGCAAACACGGCATAATCCCGGAGAAGCCGCCCTCCCCTACCCCGCTCATCGAGGAGGCCATTCTGGAAGCGCGCCGGCTGGCGCACGAGAACCGCCTCGAAGGCAAGGACCTTTCCGACCTCTCGGATCTCGAAGACGAAGAAGACGAGGCCTTTCTCGAGCAATACCGCCAGAAGCGCATCCGGGAGCTCTCGGAGCTCCAGCAAAAGTCGGTCCACGGCTCCGTCTACCCCATCTCCAAGCCCGAATACGCGCGCGAGGTGACCGAGGCGTCGCAGAACGGGCCCGTGCTCGTCAACCTCACATCGTCGCAGGGCAGCAACGTCGAGTCGCGCGTGCTCTCGGGTCTCTGGCGCCAGGCGGCGCGCGAGTATGGAGACGTCAAGTTCTGCGAGATGCCCGCCGACAAGGCCATCGAGGGCTATCCGGAGCGAAACTGCCCGACAATCCTGGTCTACAACAAAGGTGACATCGTTAAGCAAATCGTTACCTTGGCGACGGTGGGCGGGGTGCGCATGAGCATGCTCGATCTGGACAAGATTCTCGTCGAAGTGGGCGCGGTCAAGGAAGATGACTTGCGAGTGGTCAAGCGGAGGAGGGCAGCGGAGGATGCCGAAGAGGAAAACGCCGCGGGTGGCAGCAGGGGTATCAGGACTGGTAGGGTTGCGGCGAGACGAAATGACGACGATGACGACGACGATGATTGGGACTGAGCAGCCGGCCCGTTCGGGACTGGGTGACTCACTCGGCGCGAGCTTACCCCGTAAGATCGCGGGCTTGTTCCAGAGAGCGCAGGGCTAGCCCAGCGCAGTCCAGCCGAAGCGGAGAGGCGGTCTCAACTGGATCAACTGTGTCCATGTGCTCGTTTGTCTTGGTGGGTTTCTTCCTTCCCGAGTGAGTTACCCTGCTGGGAAGACGCGCGGCAAAGCGATTGGCATTACGAGCTTGTCCAAATTGTCAGGCCGCTCTTCCTGTTGTCAAAAGGGGGGCGTGTTCGACAAGTTCGCCCCGATAGAGCCACGACGGCTTCGCTGAACTGGGATTTAGTCCATCTCCATCCCTGCCACCGTGGCGCTTCGCATGGTATGGTCCGGCCATACTCGGCTCACAAGGATAGCTAGCGAAAGCTAGAGCACAAGCTGGGCGGTCCCGTTTCCACCCAGCTGCGTGACATTGAAAGGCGTTTGTTAAGTGGAATCGCCTACAATAGCTACCACATTTGTATATCTATTGGAACTAAAAGCCGTCGCGCCTATTTATAACGTGGCTAAAGCTGGGAAGAGAAAGGTACAACAACTCCGCGCCTTGACATCTACTTAGGACGAGCTAGCATGCCTCAATCTCCAACGTTGGCCACCCAACGAAAGACAGAGAGGGATTGTTGAAGGTATTAGATTAGTGGGGGGTTGTAACTGTGTCAGAAATAATGTCACTGTTGAGACTCCGGAAGCCAACCCGAGCATGCTTCCCCTCTCGATATACCCGAAACGCCTCCAGGTACATATATATATATATATATATATATATATATATATATATATCCCACCAGAACCGTGTATCTCCCAAACGCCTGAAGCGAACCAAGAAGAGCCAAATGAGTCTGCGCCCTTGCCAACCTAAAGGATATGGGGAAAGCACGTGATAAGGGAGGAAGAAAGAGACAAAGTTGAAGGAAAGCAGTGCTCAGAACGGCCCAACCCGCTCGTTTCCACAAGTGTACAGGCTGACATGGTTATCGCCGCGGGCGGCACACCCTAGGAGCATACGGTGCGGGTGGAACGCAGTGGCGGCAAGCGGGGCAGCTTTGTGGCCCAGGAACCCCGAATAGGGCTCTAGGCGAGTGATTTCATGCCCATCAAAGTCGAACACCTTGACGAGGTGCGCAGAAGTACCGCTAATCAAACAGTTAGTCGCCCGAAACTCGCTAAGCAGAAGTTCATGCTCCCTGGACACACTTACATGGCAAACACAGGTAAATGCTCATGCGTGCTGGCCGTCCGGAGCACGTCCTTGGTTGTCTGGAACGTCTTGAGGGGCTGCTCCATGCGAATATCCCAGAGGTTCACCTTGCCGTTGCGGCTCGCAGACAGTAGCTCACGTTGACCCCCGCGCTGCATATGCACCGAGCGCACCCACTGCCTGTTCTCGTCCTTCCACTTGCGGACCATCGAGTCCTGCGGCTTCAAGCGCGTGTCGAAGACGCGGACGGCGCCGTCACCGAAGCCTGCGACGAAGATGTTGCCCGTCATCTGATCCGACGTCAGCGACGTCACGCAGGAGCCCGATCGCGCTGGGATTTCGTGTGTGCACATCTCGTGGCCCGCGTTCCAAATCCGGATGACTCGCTCATCGCCGGCCACCAGCACCTGACCGTTGACCTGCTGCCAGTCAAACACCATGCCGGAGTTGACATTGGAAGGAACCAGGTGGGTTAATGCGCGCCACGAAGATGCAAGCTCCACGCCCTCATCGCTGTCGTACTTGTTATAGATACGGATGACGCCATCCGATGAACCGGTCATGAGGAGCGCCTGGTCGTCCTCGTTGATGAACCGCATGTCGGAGATCTTGGAACCTTCTGGATTGCCGTTCGAGAAGCGGCTCTTACGGGTATTGGTCTTCCAATCCCAGATGGTGACGGTGTTCCCATCGTCGGCAACCGCGATGTGGTTTTCGAATTGGTGGAAAGTCATCTTCGACGGCTGTGAGCCAGTTACGATGACTCCCGCTTGACTATTCCATCTGTGTGTCCTGGCGTATGTTTTTTGAGGCTGAGTTTCTCTAAGAACAGCTTCGTTGCGAGACCGCCGCCAGAGCCGCTCATTGTACTCGTTGCTTCCTGGTTCTTCTGCCTCGGGTGCCTTCATCTGAGGTTCTCGGAAGTACTCGGTTGACCATTCCAGAAAAGTGCTGACGAGGGGAAGGGTGGGCGTCTCCTTGGGGTCGCGTTCCTTGTAACCCGCACAGAGCGGCTCGTTCGCAACATGATAGTTTGATGGCGGCGCAGCCTGGTCGTGCTGCTCCGGTGGTGCGTTTTCGAGGCTCGGTCCCTTCCAACTTCGCTGAGAGAACGACCTTTGCAATCCGGGAGTTCCGGGGGGTGTTGGAGCATTGGAGGATCCGTCCAGCGTTCCCATAAGGGGACCAAAAAGGTAGCTTGCGGTCCGCTTGAGAAGTCCGGGAGACGGCATCGGCTGCGCCGCCGCAGTACGGCTGCCCGCCACGGTGGTCCTCTGGCTCGTGTCGCCTCTCGACACTTTCCTAGAGCGGCGAAGGATCTCGTCCATCAGAGACTGCGCTTGAGCGCCCACGGGAGAGTGCAGCAGCGCGTGGTGGACATAGTCCATGATTATGGTGGCGTCCCTTTGTACCTCCGGGTGGGGATCGACGCTCAGGATGTTGATGTGCTTCCAGCATGCTGCAAACACCGAATCGTGGGCCACGCCAAACGCGCTGGGCGAGATGGTGCCGTCCCGCTCACGGTTCTCGCGCCGCGCGTAATGGAGACCCATTTTGTGGTCTAATCCGTCCTCCGGGGGAGGGAAGAGTTGGTACTCCTTCTCCTCAAGAAGCTGCTCGTAGGCAGCAACGAGGAACTTATTCTCGTAGCGGAGAACAAAGTGTGAAAAGAAGACAAGGAGTTCTTTCCGAACGATAGGGCTGCCGTCCGTAGCCAGCTCTAGCATGGCCCAAGCAATACCCTCTTCAATCCTGGCCACTTCATCGGTGAGGTCGGGGATGCCAAGAAACGTGGTCATCGCGTGCGCCATCGCGGCGCGAACCTCGGGGCAGTGATCCTTAATGAGGTAGGAAAGCTTATGGTGAGCGTTCTCCCGGATGCCCCTCCACTTCGCATCGGGAAGATCACTCCAAAGCTGACTGATGCAGAGACAGGACCATTGACGTAGTAGAGGATTCTCGGGGTGCTCAATATGATGAAGGCAGTAGGTCATGATGTCGGTTGAGTTGCAGACGATCTGACCGGGCTTGAAGCCCTTGCAGAGCATCGCCAAGATGAAGGCGCACATGGCCTTGTGTTCGTCCAGGACGACAACGCCAACGACCGGGAACGTCTCTTGTGGCTTCATTATAGCCGCAAAATAGGTATATCCGTTATCCTTGATAAGGTCTTGCTGGCACGAGATGTCGACGGCCAGCACGCGAGTCCAGATGAAAACCATGACTGGCTTGAGTTCTTGCGCGGCCGATTGCAGCAATTTGAGCACGTAAGGAAAGATGCCTATGCTCAGTGCCAGCTGTACTGCCCAGGGGCCGAGGTCAAGGAATCTGCCCAAGAGGATCAAGGCTCGTAGTCGATGCTGCTGGCTGAGGAGGACTTGGAGGACCACGGGAAGTTGCTCTGGGGGCTTTTGCGAGACGGCATCCCCCCTTGTCAGGTAGATCTCGAAAGCTGTGAGCTGTTCTGTGAAGAAGGTCGAGTTGACGTACTCGTACGGGATGCCTTCTTGCTCCCTCCGTTCCAGCATGGGGAGTTGCGCGAGCGCCATGTCAACCGCGAGGTCCCAGCTCTCCCAGAGCGGGTGCCGGCGGGTGTCCGGCAACTCAGGGTAGGACTTGGGAGTACACCCATAGACTGGCATGATGCGCTGTGCCAAGAGGAAGTTGCGGAACAGAGCCGCCACTGCAAAAGCGTTGAGTTAGGAGAGCGCAGGGAAACGAAGGATAACTTGGGAGGAAGAAAGGCTCACCCATCAGGTCTTGTCGGAAGAACTTGCGAAACAGCGGACGCGGGAGAGTTGTCCAGGCTATGGTATCCGTAATGGCCGTGAAGATCCAGTTCAGCTCTCCCAGGGGCGTCCGTCGTTCCTGGAGCCTTCCCGGGAGCTTCCGAGCTCTCTCAGGGGTGATATTGGTTTTGAGCGGGTTCTGTAGTACAAAGAACCAAAGAGCCATCTCAATCGGCGTGGTCAAGCAGCAAGTAAAGAGATCGGCTGGCAGCAGGGGATTCGTCGGTAGGTTCTCCTTGGAGTCGCAGGCCGCCAGATGTATGTAGGGGCGGTAATTCGTCTTCTCATGATTCGGATCCTTGAGCATCTGCTCCTCCTCTTCTTGCTCATGTTTCTCGACGAACTTGTGGTAGTTTCTGAGGATGTTCCCTGCCTCGGAGCAATCCCAAACGAAAATCGTGGGAGCCTGGAGCCACTGCTGAAGGTCATACAGCGAAACCGGGATATATTGGGTATAGTTTTTGTTGAAGACCCAGATCTCGCCGGAAGCGGTCGGCTTGGGCACCCCATGCCCGTTATAGTGCAAGAGAACTCGTTCATCCTTGGCGTTGCGGCGAAGGGATATGCAGAATTTCTTGGTCTCCTCGATGGACGGGTCAAGGTATTGCTTATAGCGAGTTCGGAGGGCGAGATTCTCGTATTGAGCCTGCAGAGCTTTGCCAATGTTTTCCAACGCTTTGCCGACTGGCGGAACGGTTGGGTCCTGCCAGGCCTCTAGCTTGGCTCCGGGTGTGGTCCGCAGCTGGTCTGGAGGCTCAACGCCAATGTTCAGACAGACGGCAATGGCAGCTGAAACCGTCTTGAGCCGATCGCGCATTCGCCAGTCCTGAAGTTCGAAGGCCGGTGACTTGGGCTTCCCCGTCGTCTCATGGCGTTTGTCGGTGAAATACATGTACCAACTCTGCAAAGGCATCAGCCCCAAGACTCAGGCTGTTTCCGGATATGTTTTGGGCCGTCGACGTCGGCACCCGCTGCCCTGAGAGGCAAGGCGGGGAACGGTACCGCGAACCACAGCAGGCATGGAGCGCTCTGGATTCATCCAGAAATCATGCAGGGTTGACGCGGGGTTTAAGTATGCACTTGCAGGAGTCAAGGCGCATTGACCGACAAAAATAACATCCGCACCCCAACGCTCGCGCTCCCGGTAACTGAAATGACACTTACATTGGCGAGTTGGGCGATGATGTCTTCAGACAGGTAATGGTCCTCGAATCCATGCCTGGCGCCCAGGTCGTAGTACTCTTCCCCAACATTGTCGTCGGCCTCGTCAAAACGCGGGCGGTGCTCACTCTTGGATCGAAGCAATGGAGGTTTGGCTGGCCTCGTGGCAACAGAGCGATTTCCTTCGACTGGTCCGGAATCGGCAGGGTTGCTTGGGACCACAGCCTGATTGTCCCCAGGGGCGCTGGACGGGCGCTGCGTGGAGGCGGGGGTCGGGGACGTGACCCGTCTGTCATTTTCCAGCGGCTGCCCCGTCCGCGCCGGAGCGTGCGCCGAAGAAGCGCCATTCATGTTCCTGTTGGGTTGCGACGATGATGCCGATGCCGATGCCGATGCCGACGCTTCGGCGTACTGGGCCTGGAGGTACGACATGGCGTGCGTCGTCTGTCGAGAGAAAGAGCCAGGATGTCGGGACGGTGAGGACGCGGCAAGAGTGGCGGCTCTCGAGAATTGAGCCGAGCCCTGCCCTCGGCCGAGTTGGGCAGGCTGCGGCACGTCCAGGGAAATGGCCGTCATGGTTGGCTAAAAAAGGCAGGAAATCATGATCCAGCGACAACTCGGCCGTACTTCCTAGGTCGAATATGGTCGCTGGCAGGAGCCGACGAGGGGCCCGTCTGTTCGCAGTCGGAAGTGATAGGAGCGGCAGTCGCGGAGTGCCGGAGAATCAACACACAGGCATGAAGAGCACGGAAAACAACTCGTGGATCATTGCCAAGTCTAAAGGCTTGAAGATGTGGAGTGGATTGCCGACGCAAGGAACGGCGCGACAAACCGATGCGAACCAAGAATGGGTGGAGAGACTGAGATGGCTCAGGTTGACGTCGTTCAGCGCGCTAGGTCTCGATTCCGGGCACGACAGCTCAGGTGTGCGCGGCCTTGGCTCGCTGCAGCGAGTGTAACCCGAGCAGACCGCCCGCTCCTTACCCCAAGCCCCCCCCAAAGAGTGGACCCCACCAGCCCCGCCAGTGCCAACAAGCAGAGTCCGTAGTTCCTTACACTGCAGATACTCCTTACGGATTACGGCGACCCCAAAGCCTTGCAAGCGCCCGACCCCAGACAATTAGCAGCACGTGACAACGTAGAAGAAGTCGGTTGCATTCGCCCACCAACTTCAACGACAAGTCCACACTGCATTGGTCGACACGGAGAGGCGGAAAGTCCGCTTACTGCGGTACGTATGAGAAACCGCCCCCAAATGGGCGCGGCTGATGCAGACGGGATGGGAGGAAGCAGCCAATGGGATATACGGATGATGAATGCTCGCACTCGACAAGTACATACGGATCCGTACATTATCCGTACTACCGAAACGCTCTGCTCCCCCTTTGTTGTCAAGGCCAGCAAAACCTCGAAGGCTGATTGCTGCCTTGATGAGTGCCCACAAGCACGTGTTTAGAAACGTATGCATGGTGTAAATGGTCAAGAGGAGGCAAGAGAGTTATGTACCTACGGTGCATGGAAAATATATATAGGAATAGGCGGACGAAAGCACTGGGAGGCCGAAAAAAAATCCTCTTCATGAGACTCCGTTGATAGGCACCTTCGAAGGCATGACGGAGCGACTTGTATGTATTGTACATACTGTACATACAGGTACGGATAACTACACTAGTGTCTGGACAATGCTGGGAACAAGGATTTCACGTCTACGTTATCAGGCACGCGCGTACTCCGTATGTTCTGTCATTTAAGGTTGCACCACGCATTTCGCTAGCGTGAAACATGAAACAGCATGGGGTCGAATGGCACCTTGTTCGGGCTTGCAGCACCTGCTGGGCGGGCAAGCGATAGATCAACGCTTGGGCAATATGGGCGGAAAAAAAGGTGAAGATTCCTCCATGGCATCCACAATGCTACGGGGTATGCACCAACTTACATTGATTATGTGACCTTCTTCGATCCTGTATCGTTATTTTCCTTCTCTTTTCCGTTTCCCACTCCTCCCCCCCCCCCCCCCCCCCCAAAAAAAAAAAAGAAGCAGCAAAGTTCAACATGTTCACCTTCCGGCATCGTGTTTCCAGGCGCTTGGATTCTGTTGGGGCGCCGACGGACGCCGCTTAGCCGGCGCGGATCCTCAAAATGGGGATGATGTGCATGAGCAGTCACATTGAAGGAGAGTCCGTCGCGCTGTCAGATGCGTCAACCAAAGACAAAAATTCTATAATCCGTACACGTTCTCGTTCCAGATCATGTGTACGTCCTCGGTAGTCTAGTGTATACATGAAGTGAAAACGGCACGACATTGCGGATACACAGTGTCTATGTTGTACACTGGTGTGCTTGGGAATTTGGGAATCAGCACTTCCAATTATAGAAACTACCTCAGCCGCGCAGTGGCTGCGAGACGGATGTTGCAGAGTGTGTACGGAATACGCAACATCTCAGACTTCAAGTATGGTTGTGGTGTCACCCGTAGTATGTTCCAACAGCGCCTCGACTGCGCCGAGATGTTGCTGAATGTGCTGAATGTGCTGGGGAACACCGAGTGTCGAGTGGCCCGGGAGAAGAGCGTTTCTTGGAAAAGCTGTAACCCCTGAATGCTGCTCTCTGCCCCTTTTCGCTCACGCCAGGCGAAGGCCGAGTTTTTCGTACTGTCTTGAGGCTAAAAAAATGCTGTGATTGGCCGGCCGCTCAGTTTTCTACATATGAGGCGGCAGGTGCTAAGGCTTCATAGTGGTCCGTGGTCTGGGGCCCACCCTTTCCGTGCCCCGAACCCCCATGCCTGCCGCTCTAGTGTAACTTGTTACATTGGCCAAGGGCCTTGAGTGCTGCTGGGCCTTCCAGGCTTCCCAGCTCGAAATCTTCCTCGGACAGGGCGCATTGAGCTTGCCTTCGGCATCCATTTACACTCCCGCGGGACTAGCAGTCGGTGCTCGCGACAGAATCAACCGGCTTTGCGGTTTTGATACCCGCTTCCCTCACGACGTGCGTCATACATAACCGTTTTTGCCCCGTGCTGGTTACTCCCTCTTTTTGTGCTGTCCATATCGGGTTCGTTGTGGTCACTGGCCAGGGGATCCCCCTCATCCGAAAAAAAAAGACAGGAGGTTGAACACCAAACAAACTCGGACTGCCTTGCTGCTGCGCCGACTCCACCGCGAAACCGATGCTTTCCCAGCCATCGCTATACTCGAGCGCCGAGTCCATTGCCAACATCCCTACGCCTCCCGTGTCGTAGCTGTCTGCACCATCCTGCCATAAGACGTCACTGGGCGGCTTTGCGCTCTCGTACAGTCAGCTGAGGAGCGTGCGCTTTCTCCCAAGCTTCCGCCGCCAAGGCCCATCCGACATCGCAAGGAGCCTGCCGTTAGCTCTGCGAGACCCGATTGCCGAGCGAGCAATCCTTTCCGACCCGTCATGGCATTTCTCTTCAAATCCAAGAAGCACCAGGACCGGGGACTCTCGAGCCGAGATGGATCGCAGGGCTCCGGGTCGGCGGCGGGTGCGGCAGGCCGTGTGAGGGAAGAGAAGGGATCTCGATCCACGCCCACCGGCAGTCTCCATTCGCTCGACAACGATGGAAGTATGGGAAGCCCAGATCAAGCGTACGCCCGCCAGAGAGGTCAGAGTCTGGATCGACAGCCGCAACACCAGCAACATCCAAACGAGCCGCCGGTACGGATCGCTTCTTCCGCCAGGTCTATCGACATGGAACGAATGACTGACATATCATCGTTTAGTATCGCAATGGCTCGGCCTCGCAGTTGGCGGCAAACCCGAACGCTTCGTTGTACCCCTGGTCGCAGCGAAGGTTAACCTACACATCATCGCACCCGAGCCCGTTTCCGAGATATGGTGCTGCAGTCAATTCGGTTTCGTCCAAGGAGGGCGACATCTATGTGATGGGCGGCCTGATCAATAGCTCAACGGTGAAGGGCGACCTGTGGCTGATCGAAGCTGGTGCCAACATGGCTTGCTACCCGCTGGCAACCACCGCCGAGGGACCGGGCCCGAGAGTCGGCCATGCAAGCCTGCTGGTGGGCAACGCATTCATTGTGTTCGGAGGAGATACCAAGATCGAAGAAACAGACGTCCTCGACGAGACTCTTTACCTGTTGAACACATGTAAGACACTGGTCGCAGTTCCTCGGTGTGACGGACTTGCTAACGCCGCTCAGCGACGCGGCAATGGTCAAGAGCGCTACCTCCCGGGCCACGGCCCTCGGGTCGATACGGCCACTCGTTGAATATTCTTGGCTCGAAAATCTACATCTTCGGTGGCCAAGTGGAAGGGTACTTCATGAACGATCTAACCGCCTTTGATTTGAACCAGCTGCAGAACCCCAATAATCGTTGGGAGATGCTGCTTCCCAACAGTGACAGCGGGGTCCAGCCTCCGGGAAAGCTACCGCCAGCAAGGACAAATCATACCATGGTGACTTTCAATGACAAGCTGTACCTGTGAGTATCTTCCTGATCACTAACGATCACTAATGGTCACAGGATTGTTGACTAAGATCGGCCAGGTTTGGTGGCACGAATGGGTTCCAGTGGTTCAACGACGTCTGGTCTTACGACCCTATGACAAATACGTGGTCACTGTTGGATTGTATTGGCTACATTCCGTGTCCACGGGAAGGTCATGCGGCGGCGTTAGTCGACGATGTCATGTACGTCTTTGGAGGCCGCACAGAGGATGGGGCGGATCTCGGCGACCTGGCTGCGTTCAGGATTACCACTCGCCGCTGGTACACTTTCCAGAATATGGGTCCGTCTCCCTCGCCAAGGTCTGGACACAGCATGACTACGGTCGGCAAGACGATCGTAGTCGTCGGGGGGGAACCGAGCTCTGCAACGACCGCGGTCAATGATTTGGCGCTTGTGTATTGCTTGGATACTACCAAGATCCGCTATCCAAACGACTCCGGGGCTGCACCGAGGACCAGGCGCCCCAGTGATGTCTCTGCCTCGACATCTGCCAGGAACACGCCCTCGCGCGATGTCTCCAACGGCCCGTCCGATACCAGGAGGCAGACTGGAGTTCCCAACGCTCCCAGCGGCTTCCGGTCCCCAACAGGCGATCCCGGTGCACCGAACGGCCAGCCTAACGGCCCTTCCAGGCTTCCGAGATCGGCAGGTCCCGCAGCGCCTGCTGGCCCGCCGCCGCAGGGACAGCCACCAAAGCCGAATTCCAATGCGGCGACATCCCGACCGAGGACATCCTCGTTGGACCGTCAAGAGCAATCGCCTACTTCCCCCGGAGCATCCGCTGCCCCACAACAGGTCTCAGCGCTCCGTGAGGCTGAGAGTGCCGCGGTAAACGGCAGGCGCACTCCTCCCACACAGAATCCTCCGCGGTCTTCCTCGAGACAAGCAGAAAATCAGCCCGTTGATGCACCTAAAGCGAAATCACCCAAACAGGGACGAAGTCAGGGATCTGTTGACAGCTCGACCGAGCCCACACTCAAACAGGCGGTGCCGCGACCCTCCTCTCCTCCACCTCCTAATCGGCAACCTAGCAATCCTCTATCTCGAAGATCTTCTACCAGAAACTCCCAGACTGTTGCTCTGCTCAAGGAGCTTGATGCCGCCAGAAGTCGAAATGCCTGGTATGCATCAGAGCTGGAGCTGGCTCGCAGGGCTGGGTATGTGCCGAGTACGTCGCTCAGCCCGGTCCTCGACAACCGTGCCATGGAGACGTTTGACGACGAGGATAAACCACTCATCGAAGCCCTGCTCGCTATGCGGACGGAGCTGGCCAATGTCCAGGCTTCCGTCGACAAACAAGCCGTTCTGGCGGCTAAGCAGATCGCTGAGGCGGAGAGGCAAAGAGACGCCGCGATTCAGGAAGCCGTGTACGCCAAGGCGAAATTGGCTGCCGCACGTGTAGGGGGGAGCGCTAACAGCACGCCGCGGCTTGACGGTGAGCAAGACATAGACGACAGGGTTAGTGAGATTAGCAAGAAACTTGCGGTCGCACTCAACGCCCAGAAGGAACTCCAGGATCAGCTGGACCGTCTCAGCACCGAATACGAAGCCGAGAGGAAGGCGCGCAAGTTGGCGGATGAGACGGCCAACGCGGCGCACAAGAGGATGGCGGACCTGGAGAACTACAAGCAGCAGAACGCATCCGAACTCGAGCGGCTTAAGGCTGAGCTGCACTTGGCCCAGCGGGAAGCGCGGGAGCAGGCCGTGGCCGCCGCGGAAGCCGCGGCCTCCGCGGAGATGCTTCGAGTTGAGAAGGAGGGGATTGAACAGAAATACAATGAGGCGGTGGGGAGCTCCAAGGAACACGCGGAAACCTTCGCCAGCCTGCGGGAAGCCGTAGCCGCTTCCGCCGAAACCAAGGCGCTGCTGGAGCGGAAACTCGACGAGGAGCGGGCGCTTCGGGAAACGGTTGAAACGAAGCTTAACAAGCTCAAGGCCGAGCACGAAGCGCGGACGGCGGAGCTGGTCGCCGCCACCCAGCGCCTACGAGATGCGGAGGAGCTGGCGGAGCAGCACGCCAACGAGGCGCGGCTGCACCGCGAAGCCGTGATGGCTGGTCTTGAAAAGATCTCGATGAAGGATACGAACAAGTCTGATAAGGGCGAGAGCGAACGGATCCGCGCTCTTCAGAGTCAGATTGATGCCGCCAACGCCTTGGTCAGAAAGTATCAGCAAGAAGCGGATGGGGCGGCGGACAAGTTACGGGGCGCGGAAGAACGCATCGCTGGACTGGAAGCATACCAAGAACAGGCCAGCCGTGAGGGCGTGTCGATTCGTCGGCAATTGCAGAACGCCCTGAGGGAAACCCAAAGCCTCCAAGCCGGGAACTCGGAGCTCAAGCAGCAATTGGCCAAGCAACAGCAGGAGACCAATGCGCTGCTGATTCAGTACAACGCCCTGAAAGAGATCCTCGGCGAGAGAGGGATTTCGCCGACCGCAGCCGTGCGATCCCGCAGCAGCCCGCGCAACAGTCCACGCGAGGGGTCTCCTGAGCAGATGCGTCTGCGTGAGCTGGAGCAGCAGCTCACTGCCGCACAGGCAGCGCTTGTGGAGACAAGAAACCAGGCCGCGGCTCAGGCGCAAGAGTCGGAATCAACATACCGCGACAAACTGGCTCAGCTTGAGAACGACTATCAGTCGGCTGTGCATTACGTCAAGGGCACCGAGAAGATGCTGAAGCAGCTCAAGGAGCAGCTCTCGCGCTACAAGGCTGAGAACGCCAAGTTGAAGGAGCAGCTGGTCGAGTTAGAGGAGAGGCTCGAGGCCGAGCCGTCGTCCCCTAAAGGCCAGCAGGGCGCCGCAGACTGGGAGACGCAACAGAAGACCCTGAAAGCGGAGGTCGAAAGACTTCAGACAGAGCTCCATGACACTGCATCCAACCTCGAAGAGCAACTGAAATCGCTTCGGCAGGAACTTGCCGACGCCCAGCGCGAACGCAATGCCACCCTCCAGGACAACGAAGAGGCGAATCGCCGTCTAGAGGCTGCCAAACGCGACCTAGAACAACTTCAGCAAGAAAATGCGCTGCTCGAACGCCGCGCCCAGGACGCTGAACAGAAGGTCAGCACACTCCTTGACCAAGTCGAGCTCTCGGTCGACAACTACCGCCGCCGAAGCCGACAGGTCCCAAGCGTCAATTCGGAAACCATCGGCCCGGGCGGCTCCGGCCCCGCCAACGGCAACGGCGGTGGCAGCGGTGGCAGCAAGCACCACCGCATCCCCGGCCACTTGCGCCAGGAGTCCACCGCCAGCGAGTCGGAGAGCCTCTACGACCCCTCCGCTCCCAGCGCCCATGGAGATACCCCTCACCTTAGCCTCGGCGATGCCCGGAACAGTGCGGCGCTGGACAGCCTGGCCAACGAGCTGGAGACTCTGCGCAGCCACTGGGAAGCGACTAATAAGAACTACCGGCTGAGCAACACGTTCGACTTTGACGCCAACCCGGTGACGGCGGCCGCGGCGGCCAACGCGTCGTCCGGGAGGAAAGATGAGAGCGGGGCTGGGCTGGGCCTGAGCGAGAGTCTGGCGGACTGGAGGAAGAGGCTGGATGAGAGCCATCCGGATACTCCTGGTGGGAAATAGGGCGGGCTCTTGTTCGACGACGGGTTGGCTTGACGACGGCGTGGCGTCTTTGCGCACGCGACGGTGTTTTTTGCAGCCAGGGTTGAAGGGTGTGTACTACAAACACCTTTTTGGGGGAGGGGGGCCATCTTGTTTTGACCTCTCGCTGGGGTGGCTGAGGAATATTTTTTGTCTCTTCCTTTTTCATTCTTCTTTCCTTTCTGACTGAGCCTTGGGCCGTCGACCTGTTTTCCATCCCGTCGTCTTGTTTCAACTGACTTGAGACGCGCACGCATTTTGTCAGTCGTGTTAATTTTTTTTTTCCTGGCTTACTTCTTCTTTTCTTCCCCCCCTTTTTCCTTCACTCTTTCATTGAGCTTTGCGGGGTGTACACTGTGGAAGCTGGGCTGGTTACCTACAGGAAAATGCTCTTAATTGTACCCATTTAGTGTTTGCTGTGTGTCTGGATATATAGGTGGCCCGTTCTCCCTGTTGCTGTTGGAGACTCGGGCAGTGGGCGAGGAATGCTGGATGAAGTCAATGAGAGCGAAACAAGGTCATACCACTCGTTGTTCTGGCAGTTGCCAGCAGGCTTTTGCGATGTTCGAGATAATATATACCACTGTCTCTTCCGCTCTGTTTCGGATTGAGGGTCCTGATGGCCACAAGTCGTTTCGCTCGCAGGTGTACGCTTTGGTCTTAACAGAACAGAGACGGCTAGAGTTGTTGCAATGACTAGAACTACATTAAGAGGACGTGCCTACTGTTAGCAACTCCGCAGTCTCGGGTACTTGGATATATTGCCTTCATCTGGTGACTGTCGAGTCAAACAAGTGCGACCCTTTGCTTACGAAAGTCTAGGTACATACATATATATATATACATGACTGATGCACCTGACCGGTTGCGAGTGAACCATACTCATCCTCTAACCCCACTCAGTACTGCTTTTATAGGATGTTGCAAAACGGCCACGTCCAGACCCAGAGGTGCACAACCCTTGTCATCTCGTCGCAGATGCGTTTTCAGCTACTGGCTCGTCACCAAGCAGAGGTAGATGCCCCAGCCCAACCCAGCCAGCGCGCCCACCAGGCTCCTCGCCTCCACGCTCGTGAGGAAGACGTAGTTGACCAGGCTGACCAGCGGCCAGAAGCGCCAGCCGGCCTTGGCCAGGTCCCAGAACTCGCCCTTCGCCTCGGCCCAGACGCTGGCCCACGCGACGTCCCGGTACCGCACGGCGTCGCTGCCGAGCAGGAACCCCAGGCCGCCGAACCTCGGGTCCCCGTCCCCGGCGGCCTCCCTCGCCGCGTAGTGGTGCGCCATGCCCTGCCGGATCCCGTGCATGAACAGGCTGAAGAGCACCGCGTTGGCGGCCATGCCGGCCGTCTGGTCGAGCAGCGTCTTGACGACCGTGTTGCGCTTGTTGAGGCGCGGCCTCGCCTCGGCGGCGGCGGCGGCGCCCTTGGCGTCCTTGGACCCCGCAGCAGGCGCAGGCGCTGCTGACGCGGATGGGCCGTGGGCCGGGAAGGTGGACTCGAGAAAGTCCTGCCAGAGGAAGTTGGGGGGCGTGGAGAGCAGGGAGAAGAGGGCGTATTGGAAGACGGGGATGGGGTCGATGATCAGAGGGGTCTGGGTGTGAATGTCAGAAGGGAATTGGGATTACCGCGGGTTGGATACCCGTGCTGGGGAAGAAACTCACGCCGGTCTGGTGGGCTGTGATGGCCTGTGCGAGAATGTTGGAGATGGCGGAAATGATTGTTGTTTGGATCGTAGCGGACACAATTGGGGGCGCCATAGCTGCTTTACTTTAAATGCTTTGAACTCTCTTTTTGAAGAAATCGATTTATTATCCTCTGCTCTCTGCTCTCTGCTCTTTGCTCGACTGTGGTCTTGCTGAAAGTGACACCAGGTAAAAACAGTGCGTGATCAAAAAGGTTGACTGTTGCAAAGTGTGTTTCAGCTTGAGACGGGACTGGTCAGGGAGCCCTACGGGATCACTCTGCATGTAACTAGTTATTGTACGTACAGTACAGTAGATGCCGCACGCAGTAAAGTACCTGACGACAGTGTAACATTGGACCCACCCTGTAAGCGGATGTGCGAGTCGTTGAGCCCAAAAATGGTAAAGGATTGAACTTGGGACAGCGAAGCAATCTTGCAGTCGCTAGTTGATCACAACCCGAACAAAGGGTAGCCCTCGAGAACTCTGGTAGTCGAATAATGATTTGAACCAGTAATGGAGTTACGGAAAAAAATTTTTTTCTTCCTTTATTTGACGAGAGTGGAAACATGATAACATGACGTTTCGATCATCTGCACTTATCCTCCTCCTCATATGCCCCTCGGCAAACCGTCATGACAATCGCGGTTAAATCTTTGGTTCAAGTGTGCTTCTAGGCCATCCATCTCACAGGCAGCAGTAGATACTGGTCGCGCCGGCCTGTGCCCGCCAGAATTCGCATCCTCTTAGCGAGGCCTAGCCTCGCACTTCCCCAACGCACAGCTCCCATGCTCCTTATTCACCGAACCAAACAGCTACGACCGGCAGAGGATCCACATAAAGAATAGCTGCACAATGTAAGAGTAGAAGAAGAGGAACTGGGTCCGCTGGTTCCTCTTCGTCCGAGAATCGAGTGGGTGCATCGTCTGCATGGGGCCCCGGTTGTCGTTGTTGTTTTCCGGCAGCAGCACGTATTTGAGAGACCGCATCTGGTGACAGTGTTAGAGCTGCGACACTACCTCGCCTGGCAGCTGGCACAACGAAGACTTACCAGGAAAAGGGAGTTTGCCAGGAAAGTATAGATAAACACAGTCCAGCCAACCCAGCCGCCCGTCCCCTTGCCGCCGTTGACCACCTCAGCCACACTGATCGTGACGATGACGCCGACAAACTTGTATCCCGAGTAGGCCACAAGGTCCAGCAGCTGCGACTCGTTGGAGATGCTCAGCAGGTAGCAGCCCAGCTTCAGCCCCAGAATCTCCACGATCACGGCCACCAGCGCCGTCGTCGCAATGTACCCAAACAGCTCCGGCTGGAACTGGCCCTTGAGCCCCGAGATGAGCGCCTGCAGGAAGATGTACGTCACTAGCGACATGACGGGGATGTACATGTCGGGGCTGTTGATGTCGTCGCGCGGCGGCAGGTACCAGGTCTCCTGGCCCGAAGGGCCCGTGGCCTGTCGTCGAGTCCACGGCTTGTGCCTCCAAGGAAAGAGGACGAGGAACAGCTTGTTTATTACATACGAATTGGTGACGATGAAGTAGTGCTTGAGCGCCGAGACGTTGACGAAGCGGTTTACCTGGCGTGGTTGGCTGCGCGTTAGCACGGAAGCAGCACGACGGAACGGGACGTGTAGGCCTTGGCGGTCGCTCACGTTCTGTTCTATGTATTCCTGGCCCTGCCTGAATGCGCTTTGGCCGAACTGTGTTGCGAGCTGCGCGGCTGGGTCGTTGATGAAGTTGCCATACTGCCCAAACATCGTAGGGCCGGCCGAAGGCGCCTGTTGTTGGGGGTACGGGCTGCCGTCATAGCCGCTCTGTGGTTGCGATGCCGGTGGAGGCGGAGATCGCAGCTGGGGGACGGTCGAGACATGTTGCGGCACCGGGTGGTGTAGAGGGGGGGACCGTCCGTAGGTTGCGCGCTGCATGGTTAAAGCAACAACTTTTCGGATGCGAGGCGCTGCGGAATCCTAGGAAACGACGCGAGGGATGTCGTAGTGGGCGGGCGAATTGATCGTCGTGACTGAAGTCCGACGAGAAGGTTGTGTGGCAGCAAGTTCCTGTTCTTTGGGCTGCTTCCCAAGCAAGGCTTGCCTGCAAAGGTGCATGCTAAGGTGTCCGGCCCCTGTTGCAGAGAAGCAGCGGGCTTGGCAGAGCAGCAGAGTGCAGCCGGTTAAATCCCGGCGCTAGTTCCTTACTTGGGACCCGGAGGTTGCTGACGCAGGGCTGGGCTACGCCAATCACCGAATGCGATTCCCGTTTTTATGGAAGCAGCAGGGACCCCGTATCTGTGCAACTCAGCTCGACGGGGCCCGAGACTTGCAACTGGACAGGTTTTGAGATCTCATTACACATCCCTGCGCTCCAGTCAGAGCAGCAACAAGTCCAGCACTCGGCCTGCGGTTCAGGATGTTGGACGCCTTCGAGATTATCAATACTTCGGGGGTTGTACTCTGGTCCAGGAGCTATGCGCCTGTTAGCCCCTCGGTGGTCAACAACTTCATCTCTGATGTCTTCATCGAGGAGAAGAGTGCAGTCGCTGGCGCAAAGGACGGCGCATCGGCGGCCTCTAACCCACCGTACAGGCACGACCAGCACAGCTTGCGATGGACCTTCAACAAGGAACTTGGCATCATTTTTGTCGTAAGTGACGGCCTGTCGGAGGGGGAAATCAAATTGCCTGTTCTTCGCCCCTAACACCGGTGAAAGGCCGTCTACCGCTCTCTCCTGCACCTGCCCTGGGTCGATAAGCTTGTCGACAACATCAAAGCCATCTTCGTGAGTCTCTACGACGACCAGCTCAAGAAGCCGAATACCACAATTGTCCAGTGCGTCAAGTTCGACGAGTACTTCGACCAGCAGCTCCGAGAGCTCGAACAAGCGGGCAACAAGTCAGACGCGCGCGCGTACGGTGATGAGACGGTTTCAGGGAGTATAAAGGATGAACCTCCTCTGCCGTCCGCTCTTTCGAACCATGGCAAGGCCCAGAACAAGTCGTCGGCCGAGTCCAGCCCGGTTCCGACGCCCAATGTCTCGCGCCCGTCGACTCCCAGCGCAAGCCACTTGCTAGTGGCCAAGCCTGGCCCAGGGGCCAAAATGTCGAGACGAGCCAGGAAGATGCAGAATAATAACTCGGTACCGCCCTGTTCAGGGGACGAAGCCACGGGGCGAAAGGGCAAGCCGGCCAAAGCGGCCAAGCGCGGGAGGAAGTGGGATGCCGACGGGTTGGCGGACGAGACCGACGATGTCCAGCTCGACTACTCAGTCCACGCGTCTACGACCGACAATGAAGCTGTTGCTGGCGGGAGGCCCGGTGCCGTCGAGGACGTGGATGCTTCTACCTGGGGCTCAAGGACAAAGGGGAAGTTCGTACTCAGGGACTTGGGCGATGAGGTGCATTCAATCCTGGCAGATGCCGAGGCTAAGAACAAGGCGGCAACCGAGACGGAAGCATCCACCGGCCTTGTCGGGTCAAGTCTAAGCGCTATCGGAGGACTCTTCAGGAACGTCGTTGGTGGCAAGACGTTGACGAAGCAGGATCTCGAGAAGGCCATGAAGGGGATGGAGGAGCATCTGCTCAAGAAGAATGTTGCACGCGAGGCCGCCGTGAGGTTATGCGAGGGCGTGGAGAAAGAACTTATCGGCGTCAAGACCGGAAGCTTTGAGAGTATGCTTCTTCTCCTCCTCCTCCTCCTCCTCCTCCTCCTCCTCCTGCTGCTGCTGCTGCTGCTGCTGCTCCTTGAACCCCGCCGCTGACATCAAGACCAGGCATCAACTCTAGGATACGGAAGGCCATGGAAGCCTCGCTCACCAAGATGCTTACCCCCACCTCTTCCCTCGATCTTCTTCGCGAAATCGACTCGGTCACGTCCCCGCCCGCCACTTCGCTTCGCAAAGCCCGCCCTTACGTCATGTCCATTGTCGGCGTGAACGGCGTTGGCAAGTCCACCAACCTCTCCAAGATCTGCTTTTTCCTCCTGCAGAACCAGTATAAGGTGCTCATCGCCGCCGGCGACACATTCCGCTCCGGCGCGGTCGAGCAGTTAGCTGTGCACGTGCGCAACCTGAAAGAGCTAACCGCCCGAGAGGGCGGCAAGGTCGAGTTGTACCAGAAGGGGTACGGCAAGGATGCGGCAGCGGTGGCCAAGGACGCAGTCGCCTTTGCCGCCCAAGAGGGTTTCGATGTTGTGCTCATCGATACTGCTGGGCGGAGGCATAACGACCAGCGGTTGATGTCATCGCTGGAAAAGTTTGCCAAGTTCGCGCAGCCGGACAAGATTCTGATGGTTGGCGAGGTATGTTGTTACTTACGTCGATGGTGCCTTAGGACTTGCAGAACATGCTAACGGGCACAGGCACTTGTCGGAACGGACTCGGTTGCCCAGGCGAGAAACTTCAACGCCGCTTTCGGGTCTGGCCGGTCGCTGGACGGCTTCATCATCTCCAAGTGCGATACCGTCGGGGATATGGTAGGCACTCTGGTTAGCATCGTACACGCCACGAACTTGCCGGTCTTGTTTGTTGGTGTTGGCCAGCACTATTCGGACTTGAGGAACTTCTCGGTCAAGTGGGCGGTCGAGAAGTTGTTGAGCAGCGCATGAAGTGGTTGCGGAGGGCTAAGTGGAGAGGCATGAAGCGCGTCTAGGGTAGTTTGCACTCGGGATAGTCAACGTCTCCTCCCTGGCTCAGACATGAGCATGTATGCAAAGGTGCAATTTTCTGGGATGCCAAAGGATAGTTACCCGTGTCTCAGTTCTCAGGGGTAAGGGAAGGAAGGATAAAGGTTAGGGTTGTATATGGGGCTCTTTCCAATTGCTCTCTTTCAAATTGACTGTCACGTGCTTTCGTGCCTCCCCAAGCTGCGTTTCAACCCCGCGAAACGCGCCTCTCCGTATGCCATCACAACTCCGCGTCTCTTTTCCTCCATTGCAGCAGCGACACGTCCTTGCTTCCCGGCCGCAGCCCCAATGATGGGAGCGGAATATGGCTTCCGATTTTCATGGAAAACCGGCACGTTCCGGTGACTATCAACAGCAGCAACAACCACAGCAGCAACATAATTTTGCCGATCTCAGCGATGGACCGCCGCCCTCAACTCTCGCTGCCCAACTCGTCCAAAACATCTCCACCTCGGCCTCCAAGTCCTCGCGGCCGGACGAGACCGCCGAATTGAAGCACATTTTTGCAACCATCGAGAAGGTAAAAAACGACCCGGGCTGCCTCACGACCCACGACGACCGCGTCGAGCATAACCACCTGCTTGTCTACGTTTGCGGCGGCGTTTTCCTCGAGAGCCTCAAGCCGGATGACGCTTTTGCGGACCGTGAGCGGCTCCGGACGGATGCGCTCAAGGCGATCAATTTCCTGAGGGTCACAATCAAGGAGACGCCGACGGTGCTGAAGCGGACTACCGACGGCAATACTTTCTTGAGGAGGGGCAAGGAGCCGCTTTGGGCGTGGATCCTGCCGAGGCTGCTGCGCTTGCTGGGACACAGGCGGTGTCTGGGGATATCCCGAGATGTTGAGGAGTTGTGCCGTTATGTGCTGCTCCTTGCTGCGGAACAGCCGGGTTTGTGGGATCTGGGAAGGAGCCTGATGGGGTACTTTCAAGCGAACCTCGCTGGTGAGTCCATTGGTCTTTTGTGTGCAAATACGTGGCCCTGACATGCCACTCTCTCCAGCGGTCATCGCAAGGTTCAAGCAGACATTGCCGGGTTCGAGCGAGAGCACGATCGAGATCAGGCTACCTCCGAGGGCACTCCTCGACGCCCTGCCTGATGGCGCGGCTCGCGGATGCACCTACACCCTTCGAGATGCCGAACATCTTCTCCGACACGCTCTGAGCATTCTAGTAGTAATCAAGGGCGTAGTAGTGCAAGAGCCAGGATCGCAAGCTTCGCTGCTCTACGGTCAAGATACCGTCTGGTTCTTGGACGCTTTGCAGACACTCGGTGCGATCCTCACCAACTGGCCGACGCCGCTAGGTGTCAGTCTAGCTCCAGTGCTTCAGGCATCAATAGATGTGGTTGAAGCTTACAGACTCTCCCGCAGTCCTGACTCGGCACTCTACCACAAAGGATGCGCTACGTTGAGTTTGGTCTGCGCTGAATTCTTACGCAACCCTCCTGCGCTACTCGCCCAAGATGACGATGGCGTCTCTCTTCGACGAACTCTGTGCTTTGCGTTGATCCACCTCGCCAGCGCTCTGGCGGATCATGCGCCCACATCGCGACTCATCACCTCCGGGTTGCTCCCTCTTGCTCACCGTCTCATCTCCGAGAATCCGGTTATTGGAACGGGCACTGATGTCTGGGTACGGTTTCCGTGTCTCTCTCAATGTTTCTTTGCTAATGTTACCTAGCGAGCCGTTCAGCTCCTCACCGAGACAATGGCCACCTCCTCACCAGAAGGCTCTGGAATCGAAATCGACCCCGGTAATTTCGTGGACAGCGAGCTCCGCTCTCAGGTGCAGAGCATGGTTCTTCGGCAAGGGAACGACCAAGTTAGGGGTCCCATTGCAAAGCGCAGAAAGGTTGACGATGGCGAGTCATCGCCATTGGTCGAGCTCAAAGGCCAACTCTGTCGTCTGGTCAAAGCTGATTCTAACAGCCCGTTGGATGCCTTGGAGACTCATATACTGTTTGTTTCCCCTGCCTTTCCGCTGAGCTTCAGCTGACCGGGGAACAGGGAACAACTCCCTCTCATGGATGGAGAGGACCAATGTCAGCTCATTGACCTTGTCTCTCGTACTGCGTGCGCTGCCGACAACACGTTAAAGCTTGTGAGAGGCAAACAGTCTCCGATGACTAGCTATCTGTGCTCCTTTTGCTCTGAGACAAACCCAGACGTTCTCCCTGTTGCTCCTCGATGCGAACAACTTGCTGATATGGGAATATCTACCTTCAGCAAGATCATCAAGCTTCCGAAGTTCCTAGAATCCAGGCGGCTTCGAGTGCTAGCCATGATTGCTCTCCGACGTTTAGCAAAACACTCTACAGCTAGCGAGTTTTGGGACCTGGAAAAATCTGGCCCAGGGCAATGGTGCCTTCAGTCGTTGCAAAGTTCCATCCGAGAACTCCGCATCGCCGCTGGGCGCACCCTCTCTGTTTTCATATCGGAGCCACCCATCCCCGGCTTCGACTGGGCAGTCCTGGCACGGAACCGGGCCAACGCGTTGGGTTTTCTCAAGTCAGTTTCCGAAAAGGGTGCAGCGAATCTGAACGAGACCTGCATTATGGCTTGGGCCCAGGTCGGGAAAGCTGTGTCTGTTGACGGACTCAACCTGGCTGTCATCAAACTGGTGGAGTACCTGGGACACCGCAACATGATAGTGTCTGGCCTCGCCTTCAGCGAGATTTTGAACCTCGCCGAGTCCCGGGGGGAGACACCGGCACAGCTCTTTGAACCCTTCTGGGGAAACCTGGCGTTCTCCGTTGTCAAAGACCTGGTGACGAAGCCGCAGACGGCGCAGTTGGTTGCCGATCTGATGCAGATAAGCGTCTCGGACCTCCTGCGCATGCTGCAGAAGCATGCCTTGCCCTGGTTGGTCCTGACCAAGAAACGCGAGGTGATCCAAAAAATTGCCGAAGCACGCGGCGATAAAGAAATCTGGGAGACATGTATGGACGCCAACAACTTGCCGTCTATCCTGTCGCTTCTTCTCATTCAGGATGCTCCTGACATCGCTGCTCATACCATGTCCCTGCTTGGCCATATCTCTCCTCGCGTGAACAGCTTCGAGTTGGCCGAGCTATTGCGGACAGATCCCCTCACAATCGCCCTGGAACTCTTCAAGGCTGCTGCTGATGCGAGTGAGGCACGCAAGGCGCGGGTAGGTCCGATCCGGTATGGCAGAGATATTAAGGAGACTAACAGCACCCAGGTCCGAGAAGCGCTTACTACAATAGCTCTGCTCTTAGCGGATCAAAAAGACAAAGACAAGAAAAAGAAATCTCAGGTCGTCGGGCGCTACCTTCAGCAACACGCCCTCGGCCTGACCGCACGGCTCAGCGAGGTTATCAACGACCCCTGGTTGATGCACCCTCCAGTCTCCGAACAACGAAGATGCCTTGGGGCCATGGAAGAGATGATACGAGTCTGCAACTCTTTTGTGTGCATTGCTCGCCCACAGATATCGGCTTGCCTCATCTCTGCGCTCGCATCCGATGACTTGCGTTCGGCGGCCTTCTCTTGCTGGGAAGTGATGCTCACTCACATGGAGGAGGCGGACGTCGAGGCGCTGATTGAAACGACATTTTTTATCATTGCCTATTATTGGAAGCTGTTCGACAGTTCGACCAAGAAGAAAGCCGAACTGCTGATCCTGAACCTTCTCAAAGACCACAGAGAATTGCTGGCTCACCACGTTCATTATCTGCCTTCGCTCGGCAACGTTGATGAGCTTGTCGAAATACGCCAGGCATTGGACAGACTTAAAGAACCCTTAGACAATAGGGAAGCCTTTGCTGTGTTCGCCAAGCGAATAAGCCATGAAATCCCCGGTGTGGTGGAGCAAGCGCTGGTAGAATTGTGTGCGTTCCTCGACAGGAACCAAGGCTACCTCCAGACGTCGGCTGTCAGCGAGCAGCCAGACTCGGTCATTGCGATACTGATACGCTCGCTTCTCGACTGCTCCGCCAAGTACAACGGCTGGCATGTCGAGATCGGCCGGCTTTGTGCCCAAGCGATTGGCCTCATCGGCTGCCTGGACTCGAACCGCTTGGAGACGGAACGCGAGCAGAAACAATTCGTTGTGACCCACAACTTTGAGGACGCCGGCGAAACCACTGATTTCGTGGCATTTATGCTCGAGAATGTACTCGTCAAAGCCTTTCTGTCAACTACCGACACCAAGTTCCAAGGCTTCCTCTCCTACGCAATGCAGGAGCTCTTGAAGACGTCCGGCTTCCAAGATTCGTGCGCTGATCGTGGGCAGGGATCCAGCGAGACAACCTACAGGAAATGGCTGGCCTTCTCGGAAAAAACGCGAGAAGTATTGACGCCCTTTCTATCTTCGAGATTTGTTGTTGCGCCCATGCCCCGGCAGGCGACGGAGTACCCCGTCTTCAAGCACGGGAAGTCGTACGCGGTTTGGCTTAGGGCTCTTGTTCTTGACCTTCTTCGCAACGGCCAGAATCTCTTCAGCCAGACGGTCTTTGAACCGCTCTGCCGGCTGATCAAGGTTAAGGACCTTACAGTCACGGAGTTTCTACTGCCCTATGTCGTCCTACATGTTATTGTCGGGCAGGAGGAGAAGGACGAGTTTAGGAAGAAGATTTCAGCCGAGCTGGCGGCCGTGCTGAAATACCAGCCCCCGGAGACTGCGTCCTACGTGGAAAAGGAAGAGACGAAGATGTTTTACCAGGTAATTGTTTGCGAATTTTCTTTAGGAATCTTTGCTGACTCCTGTTAGGCAGTCTTTCGCATCCTCGACTATTGCATGAGGTGGAAGCAGGCCAAACAGTCCCAACCCGGGCTTACAGAAAGAGGCCAAACCTGGATCAAATGGGTCGATGAAGTCATTGGCTCTCTCGATCCGGAGCTTATTTCACAGCGAGCTGTGGATTGCAACGAATATGCTCGAGCACTCTTCTTCCTGGAGCCACATTTTGAGAACCGAGAGAAAAAGGCTGGAAAGGAAGAAAACGACCGCATATTGCAGTCTCTGCAGGACATCTACACACAGATTGACGACCCGGATGGTCTTGACGGCGTGTCGGCACGCTTGCAGCACATCACCCTGGGCCAACAAGCCCTCAATCATCGCAAAGCCGGACGCTGGACGGCAGCACAGACTTGGTACGAGATCCGACTGGCGGAATCTCCCGACGATGCAGATATTCAATTGGATCTCCTCACATGCCTCAAGGAGTCTGGACAACACGGTAAGACCCTCCGGTGGGCATAAGACCTCCTTCTGTTACTGACTCCCGCGCCCGCAGATGTCTTGCTCAACTACGTCGAAGGCATGGCCGCAAACGCAAACACGGTGAACAGAATCGCACCGTTTGCTGTTGAAGCTTCGTGGGCAACGGGCAGATGGCAAACGCTCGAGAAATATCTTCGACTGTATAATGCTGGGGATGTCTCCGAGGTGTTCAACCTTGGCGTCGGACAAGCTCTGCTTTGTCTCAAGGATGGAAATGTGGATAAGTTCAGAGAGCACATCCAGATGCTTCGAGACAAGGTATCGGGTTCATTAACGTACTCGACCACCTCCTCACTGCGGGCTAGCCACGATGCCATGCTCAAGTGCCATGTCCTGGGCGATCTGGAGTTGATTGCCAATGACAAGTTCAAAGGGGATGGGGACCGGCAAAGTGTTCTTCTGGCGCTCGAACGGCGGCTTGAAGTTCTCGGAGCTTATGTGAGTGATAAGCAGTATCTCCTTGGGATCAGGAGAGCAGCGATGGAGTTGATGAGGTACGTGAAACAACCTCCCCTGAAGCACCAGTGTCTGCTAACCTTCTCAGACCCAGATTCACAAACGAGGATATTTCCTCCCAGTGGTTGTCCAGTGCGCGTCTGGCAAGGAAATATGGGTCCATGCATCAGTCCTTCAACGCGGTGCTACATGCTCAGCAGCTTGGAGACGGCTCCGCCATCATCGAGAACGCCAGGTTACTGTACAAGGACGGCCATCACCGCAAAGCAATTCAGATCTTGCAGCTTGCCATCTCGACCAACTCTTTCATCAACGACAGCTCCACCAGTGTCATTAGTGTCCCGCCGACGTCTAGCAAGGGACCGGAGGCACAACGCAGCCTCTTGACGGCAAGGGCTTACCTTCTCCTGGCGAAATGGCTGGACTCTACGGGCCAGACACATGCCAGCGCTCTTCGCTCACAATACCAGCAAGCGGCGAAGACTCACCCTCAGTGGGAGAAGGGGCATTATTACCTAGGCCGCCACTACAAAAAAGTCTTGGAGTCGGAGAAGGCTCTCACGCCGGACGATCAGACAGACGAGTACTTGACCGGCGAGACCGCCAAGCTGGTCATCGAGAACTATCTCCGCTCGCTCAGTTTTGGGACGAAGTATCTCTCTCAGACCTTGCCACGCATCCTTACTCTGTTTCTCGAATTGGGCAGCCAAGTCGACAAGGCTCCTGATGGCAAAATCTCGCTGTCTCAGGAGTTGCGAGACCGCAGGAAGATCATTCTCCAGGAGTTGTCCAAGCAGTTTCAAAAGCACATCACGCGCTTACCAGCGTACATATTTTACACTTCTTTGCCACAGATTGTGGCAAGGATCGCGCACCCACACCCCGAGGTGTTCAGGGTTTTGGAGCAGATGATCCTCAAAGTGGTCGAGAACCATCCTCGACAAGCGCTATGGAGCCTCTTCCCGCTCATGGCGGCAAACCAAGCCGGTGAGCGACGGGCAAGGAGCTTTCATATCTTGAAAGCTGTCCGTAGTATCAACGCGAAGGGCGACGGCTTCTCCGAAGGTTTGGGGGTGCTACTCAGAAAAGGCGAGAAGCTGGCCGAGCAGCTATTGATCGCTGCCACCAACGGTGCCTTCCCGAATAACAAGACGAGCACGGCAAGCATCACGAAAGACCTCAACTTCAACCACAAGTGCACGCCTTGTCCACTTGTGCTGCCGATTGAGGCTTGTCTAACAGCTACGCTGCCGACTCTAACGGACAATGTTCGAAAACACAAGCCATTTTCGCGCGACGTCATCACCATTGATTCGTTTCTGGACCATGTCCTGGTCCTCGGCTCACTGGCGAAACCGCGCAAGCTCACGGCGCGCGGATCGGACGGCAAGCTCTACGGCCTGCTGGTCAAACCGAAAGACGACCTCCGCACTGACCAGCGGCTGATGGAGTTTAACACCCTCATCAACCGCTCCCTCAAGCGCGACGCTGAATCCAGCCGCAGACAGCTCTACATCCGGACCTACGCCGTCACGCCGCTGAACGAAAGGGTTGGCATCATCGAGTGGGTCGACGGCCTCAAAACGCTGCGAGAAATCGCAACCAAATTATTGACGTCGCGCGGCATCAAGATTGAATACAACGAGGCCGCTCAAATGATGAACCGGGCCCTCTTGTCGGACGCGAATATCCGCATCTTCACCGAGGACTTACTTGGGATGTACCCGCCAGTGTTACCTGAATGGTTCATTGCGCAGTTCCCAAACCCCTCGGCGTGGTTCGCCGCCCGACTCAAATTTACGCGCTCCTGCGCAGTCATGTCCATGGTTGGCACCATCCTCGGGCTGGGCGACAGACACGCCGAAAACCTGCTGCTCGAGGAGGGCAATGGTGGCATCCTCCACGTTGACTTCAACTGCCTGTTCGAAAAAGGGCTTCACTTGGCCCAGCCGGAGCGCGTGCCGTTCCGGCTGACGCACAACATGGAGACAGCGATGGGCATCTACCGCTACGAGGGCCCCTTCAGGCACTGCAGCGAGGTAACGCTGCGGATCCTGCGGCAGCAGGAGGAGACGCTCATGACCATCCTCGAGGCCTTCATCTACGATCCCACGCTGGACTTACAGAACAGTAAGAAGCGGCCTCAGAAGGGCCCTCCGCTCAACCCGACCCGCGTGGTCGAAACCATCCGGCGCAAGATTAGGGGCCTGTTGCCGGAAGAGAGCATACCTCTTGGTGTGGAAGGCCAGGTGGAGGAGTTGATTAAGCAGGCGATCGACCCGAAGAATCTGGCGGCCATGTATATCGGTTGGTTACCTTTCATGTGATGAGTTATTTGGGGCGGGGGGGGGGGGGGGGGGGGGGGGGGGTTATTGCTTGATGATGATGGTCGTTCAAGGGAAACGGGCGGCTTCTTCAGGGCATCATTGAAAGGTCAAGCGCAACATGGGAAATTGGGATTGATCAATTGCATGAATTCATGATGAGAATGAATTTATAGGAAATGAAATGGATTTACGTACAGGATGTCGAATTTTGCTGTTGCGATTCACAACAGAGGTCGAAATGAAGAGGAATACATCGCACTGCAATTAGGCATGTATAGTATGTAGGTATATCCACCGCAATGCTTTGGTTTCTGCAGTGGGCAATCGATCCCCGCCAAATGCGGTAGTGGCAGTGAGGTCAGCGACCCTGGCAGGTTCGTTCATCATCTAATCTCCCTTGGCTCAGTTTATCTCTCGCATCGCACTTTCCGGTCCCAAAACGAAATTTCAGCTGCTGCCCCCAGTAACTTAATGCATTATGATCAAATTGTTCCCATCGAGGCTTGAAACACGTCCCTAATTCGAAGAGACCCCAGCCGAGATTAAGACTGAGCAGCAAAGTAACGCAGCCTCTGTGGCGCGCCGCCACACACGCTTGGCCTCTCCAATTGACGCGGCGTCATCTACAAAGCACCGGCTCGAACTCTCTCTGATCTGCACGCAGCCTCAAACCTATTAGTTTCGAACACCGTTTTGTGAGCGGTACTCGTTGAGAAAGTCCGATCGTCATCAGGTTCTGCGCGCAAAATGTCTTATCGCATTGGTAAGCCTGATTTCATCCGATTTGACACACATGTTCAACCTGCGCAGCTCTCATGCTCCTCTCTGAAGCTCAAGCTTGGAGATGGCCTCCAGCTTTTAAGACGTCCCAAGACTCCCTCCCGCAAATGACGGACTGGCATTGATCACCGCCAGACCACAGTGGCATTGACATGTAGTCAAACATTGAGATGAAATCTGCGGCTAATCTTCTTCTTTTTTTTTTTTTTTTTTGCAGAAATCTCGCCCTCTGGACGGGCAGGCTGTCAGGTATCAGCATGCAAGAAGGAGGGCAAGAAGATTGCGAAAGGCGAACTCCGCCTGGGAAGCTGGGTCGAGTACAGGGAGCAGGACCGCGGCGGCTGGCAATGGAGACATTGGTACGCGCCCTTCTTCCGTTATAATCGTCGCACGTTGGTGGCAGGGAAGGGTATTGACGAATCTCTTCCACCAGGGGCTGCGTCTCTGGAGAGCAGGTTGTGAACATACAACAGAAGATTGGCAAGGATTCCAATGGCGAGTATAGGTGGGATGCTATTGATGGCTGGGAGGATCTGGAGTAAGCCCGATGCCGCAGTTCGCTGCTTTGCCCTTTGGGATTGTATGGGCAGGATGCTGACGGCGACCAGAGATCGCCCTGATATTCGGGAAAAGATCAAGCGAGTCATCAGGCAGGGCCATATAGATCCTGAAGATTTCAATGGCGTGAGTACCATGTCGGGTCCCGCTACTAGATCACTGCAGATGGGCTGACGTGGGCAATCAAGGACCCCGAGATGAACGTCCCGGGGCAGAAGGGTATTCATCGGCGCCAGAAGAAGGCCAAGACAGAGCCCGAAGCCGAGCCGGCATCAGGCGAGGAGGTCAAAGATGGGAACAAGGACGAGGCCGAGCGCGAGAAGGAAGGGGCCAAGAAGTCCAAGAAAGCGGGTTCTAAGAGCCATCGCGGAAAGACGGAGGTTGAGGATGAGGAGGCCGACGAACCGGAGCCCAAAAAACCCAGGAAAGCAACCGGCAAGCGTGGCCGGGAGGAGAAGCATGAGCCAGACGAGAAGGCCGATGAGCCGGCTCCGCCTGTCAAGAAGGCCAAGCGCGCCTCCAAGAAGGATTCTGTGCCCGAGCCGGCGCCTAAGCCGGAAAAGTCGAAAAAAGCAGGCAAGGGCAAGGGTGGTGCCAGAGGTAGCGCTGCTATCAAGGAGGAGAGCGAGTCCGAGCTCCCACCCGAGCCGACACCGGAAACCCCCAAGAAGGGAGGCAGAGGCAAGCGTGCCGCCAAGGTTTCCGTCAAGGAGGAGAGCAATGGGGTGTCAGAGGCCGAACCTGAGCCTGAGCCCGAGCCGGCCAAGAAGAAAGCTTCGAGGTCTAAAAAAGTAAAAAAGGGGGCCTCGGCTTCTCCTGAGCCCGACACGAAGTCTGGCGCCGGCGCTGTATCCACGTCTGCTCCCAAATCCGGGACCGCGTCTAAGCCAGGAAAAGAAGAAGAAGAAAGAGGCGAGGAGAACACGGCGCCGAAGACCAAGAAGGGCCGCAAGGGTTCAGAGAAGTCCGTTCCTATGTCGAAGGGACGGGCCAGAAAGGCGTAAGTACAGGAGTGAGACCGCTTGTAAGTGCTTGCTAACCCACTGTTTGCAGGGCGGCTTGAGGAAGTGTAAATTCTCTACGCCAACAGCTTGATTCCCAGAGGGGGAATCGTCGCTCGATTGCTCCATTTCCTTCCATTGGGTTGAGCTACAGAGGGGATTTTAGATCGGATAAGGTTCATCAGCTGTCCTACTCTGCAGCTAGGTGGAATGGG
>NW_027192563.1:1257816-1269710 GCF_042370625.1 Thermothelomyces heterothallicus | reverse complement strand
GGGGGGTTCGTGGTGGTTCCTGAGGGCGGCACAGGTGCGGCAAGAACAGGCGTCTGTGTATCACAAAATATTGCAGCATGGGAGAACAAGCTATGCCAAAGGAGTGATAATGGATGGATTCACGTTCAAGGCTGTCCTTCTGTGGGCCTGTGTCGCTGTGGGCGGAGGGCAGGGCAGTTAACCCTCGACCTGATGGTGTGCCCTTCGGCAACTTCACCGATTGCCCAACCAACTCCCCCCACAACAAAACGGCTCAGCATGTAACGAAACTCGTCGGGAATGTTCGAGCGTCTTCTGCTCTCGGCAATCTCGAAGGAGCCGGTAGGTAACAGATCCAGTGGCACGGGTTACATTGCCCTGGACCCTGGGCTGGGTCGGGCCGGGAGTCGCCGGGAGTCGCGCATCTTGTGCCGCATCCATCAATCCCTGAGCAGCTGGATTTATCCACCACCAACGGGTGTTTTTGGCGAGGCACAGGTGTCTCGGTGTCTGGGAGGTTTTTGGTTCCAATTTCCTCTCTTGCGGTGGCTTCTCGCTAGCGCCAATGTCGATAATTCATGACAGAGCCAGGTGTATTCTTCTAAAGCCTTCTGAAGCTGGAGCGGCCGGTCGCATGATGCTTGGCATTTGGTGTGATATGGATGGGCAGGACTTGAGGCATTGCTTTCCCGCGATCTGATTGGGGCACGGAGCTTGTGACCTGTGTGGTTTTGGGCGGGTAGTTAGTGCTGCAGGCTCGTGATACGGTATTGCGTCACTGTCAGCTACTCAAATACTCAATTCTACCAATTCCGCCCATGTGATTCCCACACCATTTCTGGACAGCCTCTCACACCAGACCTAGCATAAGTCTGTGGATAAGGAAGAAATAAAACCCCTTAGCCCAACCCACAACATCTCGGCCGCATATTCTTGGGCCAGGTGTGCGCCTTGAAGGGAAGGATGTTTTGAGAAGGCACAGAAAAGGGGGAAGTGGGAAAGAATTGCCTGCTGCTCGCCCAGTAGAGCTCAAAGACCAGGCTAAAAAAACGGCGGAGGAATTTTTTTTTTTTTTTTTTGCCTGCTTGATTTTTCCTTTTGAACAGCCTCTCCCTCCCTCCTCATCATTTGTGTCGGCCAGATTCGGCCATGCTCACTTGGGTGGGTGAGCCCGAGTCTTCTGGTGCTTGCCTAGTTGGCGTCTAGTGACACAAGTTGCCTGCGGCAAGAAACCAAGGCGCCAGTAACATGACACCCTCAAGCTCTAATCCGTTTTTGGAGCCCCCCACCAGACCACCAAGCAAACCATCAGGCCTGTTAAGGCGACCCTGTGTTCGCTTCGGCGGCTGTGGCACGCTTCGCAAGGAGTTCACGTTCGCGTTTGCAGCCACCTCGCTGCAGTCTGCAGAACCTTGTTTTAGAACTTTCGAGAGAGAAAACTGAGTCCTGGTGTGATTCGCGCATGCTCATCCCCGGCGGAATTGATGTTTGAGGAATTCTGTCAATCTCTCTACTTGTATACACGGCGTGTTCTCGAGCCTCGGTGAAGCTGGCTAGTTATATGTAACTCGCGCACTGGATGCATTGCCCTTGTCTGCAGCCCTCGGCTCATAATACGGACGGCACGCAGAAAGATCGCGCCAACAATTCGTCTGGTCTCAGCCCGTCAGCAAACTTGCACTAGTTACGAAGATTCCGTGCGCCAAACGGCTTCGCTGTTAGTGCTCAAGACAGGCGCCGTCCTAGGGCACAGGGATTGGCCTGCGATCCCGAGCAGCGGCTGTGGGATGACGACGTTGGTTTCGAGCCAATTCTAGTTCCGGAACGATTGGCCAGCTGCAAGCAACCCAAGCAGGCCCTGAAACCTCACCGGGGCCAACCTTGTTCTTTCTGTTGCTTGTCTTTTGCGATCGACCAGGCGGCCAACAACACGCCCGCCCTGGGTATTGTATCTCTCAGACCGGCTCCCAACTCGCATCGTTGTGGCCCTTTTCTTAATACCGTCGGGGGCCCTGCAACATCAATTCACCCGCCCGCACCGCAATAAGTTCTGCATTCTACCAGACAGCGAGCGTCCGAGACTAAACTGACGGAGCAGAGTGGCGAGCGCCAGAGGAAGCTGGTCTGCCAAGGTTCCTGGGTCACATTGGCTGCCCCGCCTTGGCTCCCGCATACGACTTCCCTCCAATCCCCAACCTACCTTAAACGTCACAGCCCCCCTCGACCCTCGACCGGGCTGACTCAAAGCTTTTCTTCGCGCGGCCGCTCCTTTCTGACGCCAAGGAGAAGAAGGACAACTCCGAGTGCTCCTTCTCTTCTCATTCTTCTCACTTTTTTTTTTCTTTCTTTTTGGAACAGAACGCCAAAGCAATAGACTGAGCTTAGGCAGCCGAGCTCTTGCCCGCCGACCTGCCCCGCCCTCTTCTGCCTGGTCAACCTTGCCCACCCCGCCTGATTGCCGACCAGCAGCAACTTTGACTTCAATCCCCGGAAACAGTGAGGAGTATTGCCACACCAAACAGCAACCATGTCGAGAAGTCGAGTCGAGTTCGAAGAGCGCGAGCATTACCGAGAGCAGCCGCGCCGCGCTGTTGCGCGGGAGTATGACGACGTCGAGGTTCGCGTCCGCGAGCGCTCTCGCGAGCGCGTGAATGACCGTCTTCCACACTTCATGAGAGAGGAGAACAGACGTCCGGAGCCGGGCCAGTTGGTGCTCAGACAAAGAGAGGTCGAGACTATCGAACGGCCCCGTCCGAGGTCACCCAGTCCTGTCCGTGTCACCCAACGCATAGTCCAGCGAGCCCGAAGCGTCAGCCCCGCCCGGAGGAGGGTGGAGGAGGATGTGCGGTTTCAGAGGGTCGTGAGGGAACCCAGCCGTGGCCCTACCGAGAGGATCCGTATCGTTCAGCCACGCTCGCGGTCGCCCTCGCCGGAGGTGCGGGATCGAATCCGGATCGTAGAGAGGGAAAAGGAGCGTGCCCCAAGCCCGGCTCTTGCGCCGCAGCCTCCCACGCCCAAGGTTATTAAGGGGCCGATCATCGAGAGAGAAGTGATCACGCACTACCGGGATATCGACCATGGTGAGTCGCACTGGCAGAGACATCTTCGAGGGCTCCTCGCGCTAACACCCGGCAGGCGTCGTGGCAGCTCCTCGTCCTCCCTCGCCTCCCCCGGCTCGCCATAACCGCGACACGGAGATCGACATCTACACGTCGCGCAATCAGACAGAAGTTGACGTTCACAGGCACGGCCGTGGCCGGTCTGTTTCCCGCGAGCGGACATCACGTCGCGCGCTCCAGACCTGGGACGATGACGTCGTCGTCCAGTCAGACCGCAGGCAACTGCAGGTTGACATTGAGCACCGGAGGAGCACCTCCCGGGGCCGGCGTGCGCACTCGGCAGCTCCTCCGGCCATCGACTACGACGACGAAGCGTACGAGATCACGCGCAAGATCGACTCCCGAGGCAGGATGGGCGAGGCCTGGAACGGCATCACCAAGGATTGGTCCATCATCGACGTGCCGCCGGGGACGGAGCGCGTGCGCTTGGACGGCGCCGGCGGCGCCTCGGCCGAGGTTACGTGGCAGAAGTACAGCGGCGTGCGTCGCACCAAGTTCATTCCCGAGCGCGACGACAAGAGCTCGGCGGTGTCGTCGTCGACTAGCCTCTCGGAGCTGCGTGCCCCTGCCGAGCGCGAGAGGCGGCTGAGCGTGCACGTGGTCGACAACGACCGTGGCGTGAGCAGGGAGCGCAATGTCGACGTCGAAAAGGTGACGGATCGTCGCATCACCGTCCGTGGCTCCACGTCCCCGCCCCGCAACCGCTCCGAGACCTGGACCGAGATCACCAAGGACCTGGTCTGCCGGGAGGCAATCGAACAACTGAACTACGAGTATGAAGAGACCGACTATTTCTACTACATCGTCGAGTACCTATCCTACGTAAGCAACTCCCTCCCCTCCCTGGAGTCCCTTCCCCGCTTCTTCGCGCTTCTCGTGCCACGCACAACACAGACTGCTAACACCCATGGTAAAGGAGGACGTCGTCCGCCTCGTGAACCTGTCGGACCGCATCCGCGCCGCCCGGAAGGAGCGCGCCCGCGAGATTGCCTACGAGCGCGAATGGCGCGACGACTGGGATCATCGCAACCATCACCACCACCGCCGCCGCCGTTATTCGGTCGAGTACGAGGACGACCGCGTCGTCGAGCGCGAGATCACCTACGAGACCCGCCATCCGGGGAGAGGGTATCGTCACTGAGACGTTTCGTTACCCACTACCAAACCTTTGCTCAGCTCACTCAGCCAACCAAAGTTCCCGTCTTGATCTGATCCGTTCCCTCTCCTACACCGCCATGGCGCTATTCCCCCCTCCCGACCCGGCCCCCGAACTGACTGGAAGCGTTTCTGTCTGAGGCGTCTTTCTGATACGAAAACATGATGTGATGACATGATACGAACAATAGCGAGAGAGCGACGCGGAGCGTGCTTTTATGATGACGTTTTGGACTGCTGCTTGGTTGGGACGTTTGGACGTTCTTTTCTTCGGTCCTGATGGCAAGAAGATGCATATGGATGGGTTGATGATGATGAGTTTTTTTGGGTTTTTTTTTGTTGTTTTTTTTTCATTCCGTCCCCCCCCCCCCCCCCCCCCCCCCCTTCTTTTTCTTTTCTTTTTTTTTTTTTTTTTTTTTTTTTTTTTTCCCCCCCCCCCCCCCCCCCCCCCCTTTTATTTCCTAGCATTGTTCTTGGTCCTTTGTCCTGCATTTCCTTGACTGTTATTACCCTCTGCTTCTTCTAATGAGCCTATGGCATGGGATTGAGATTTTGCCCGTCCGCTGTCGCTCCCTTCTTGAGTAGCATGTTCGATCATGTTCCGTAACGACTCTGATGATCTAGACAAGAAAAGAATGAGTTTTGAACCGGGGCTGGATCGTGTCATGTTGGGACCTGCGGCGGACTCGAAAGAAGGGTTTTTTTTCTTTTTGGTTGATGCCGTAGTATCTTCGTGTCACACAGACGCTTTGTGTTTTGCTACGCGTCTTTTGCTTGGATTGCAATCTCCTTGAACGTTCATTAGGAAAGTATGGTCGGACCTAGGTCTTATGGCTGTGCTCCCTGTAGAAGCTCCGTTATGTCTGTGGTGGGACGGCCTGATATCCCACTTCCAGTTGAGATACTTTGCCCAAGTTGGTTCATCAAAGCGCTCAAAGACTCCCGCTCAGTCAGGATAATGCCCTTTGCGCAAATTGCTGGATGAACCTGCTGGGTCACGCGGTTGCCTCTTCCAAACACTCCTCGGCCTGAGCCCCTCTCTATTCAACAGGGCCGTTACTGAGCACCTGCTTCACAACGACCCCTACGCTCTCCCTGGCCCCGGGCCACCTCCACTCCCTATGTACCTTCTTCGCTCCTCCTCCTCCTCCTCCTCCTGCTGCTCCCACTCCCCCGACCATCTCGCCCTCCCCGGTCGTTGGTTCCAGATAATCCGCCTTCACTCTCAGTTCCAACCTCCCCGCCCCGGCAGCCTTGTGGTCGCCGTCATGTTCCTCGCGTACAATGTCAAAGTGCACTCCGTACTCCCCGCCCGTATCCAGGTCGACGATGCCCTTGCCCAGGACGTCCATCCCCCACAGTGCCTCCCCCTCCCTAGGTCCTTGCTGCTGCCCTCCTTCCTGGTCCGCGGCGGAATCGTCCTGCGTAGCTTGAGCGGCAGCCGCCGCCCGCTGCCGCCCGGGTAGCGTCACCGCCCGTTCAAAGTAGGCCGCCGCCAGGGCGCAGGGGACGGCCTCGCAGAGGTAGGTGACCAGCTGGGGCAAGTAGAGGTAGTCTTCGGATGCGGCGGGGCAGAAGGCCGGGAGCGGGTTGACGGCGGTAGAGTGCGGGGGCTGGCTTGGCTGCTGGAGGGGCGGGAGCATAGAGACGGCATAGGATGCGCCGGAGAGGAGGGCCGGTTTGAGGAGGATGCGGAGGCGGGACGTCGGGGTGATGGTCAGGTCGAAGTGGACGGCTGGCGGCTTGAGGAGAAGAGTGGCGAGTGATGTGGAGGCTGGCGTGACCGTTCGGCTGTTTCCCGGAGAGAGGGCGAGGGGTGGCTCTCTCATAGCTACGGATGAAGCGACGCCAGCGGACCGGAGAACAGAGATGAGCGCCGTGAGGAATTCTGCGCACTCCTGGACGGACTGGCTGTACCGATGGTAGGCGATCAGGGGCCGGAGGATGAAGTAGGGAGGGCTGGGGCCTTTCTTGAAGGTGGGCTCGGATCTCTTGAGCTCGTTGACTCGGTGTGCGTTGGTCAGCAGGAGGCCTAGAATGACAGACACGGCATCCGCCCAGGCGTCCTGTGGTCCGGTTTGCTCTTCCGCCGTCGCGTCTTCCTCGCCGAGTGTTACGAGCTGGAGGGAGATGCTCGTTGCGGGATCCAGGTCGTACGTAGCCGTCGACTTTCCGATGCGGACAATGTCATCTAGGCCGCTGCGAGCTTCACGATTTACCTCGTACCACAGCTCCTGGGCAAACACGGTATCCCGCGATTCCTTGACACGATCCTGGAGCGGAGCGTCCGGAGGTAGAGGCGGTGGCAGCGACGACTTGCCGACAACGACCCCCCTCTCCAGTATCTTGACTTGAATCCGTTTCGACCCCCGGCCCATGACTCCGTGCTCCAGCCTGACGGACCCATCTTCGGCTCTCCTCAGGGGGGCGATGCCGCTGGCTTTGAATTCGGGAGCGGTGTTGGAGAAGCCGAACTTGACCGCTAGAGTCTGTGGTTCGTGGGGCAATCGGAATGTCTGCCAGCCGCCTTCGCCCACGCCCAGCACCTCAGACCAGTACTTGGTTTCGAGGTCTATTTCTCGCTGTAGTCTCTTCGACGTTGCCAAAGCGGTATCTGCCGCCCGGTTCAGATCCATCAGACGTTTCCCAATGGACACCATCTTGTGATCGGGCACCCGGCTCTGCGCTACTGGGGTAGGAGCATTGAGCATGGTCGCGCCGAGCGTGCCGATTCCAACCATGTCTCGAAGCCCGGGACTCAGGGTGCTGACAGCCAAAGCGGGATTCTCTTTCGACAGGAGGAGCGACACGAAATCCAGGGCGAACATGGATATCTGATGGGTCTGGTGTATTTCGCGGAGTATCTCTTCGCGGGCGGCAGCGATATCCTTTGTCTCGGCGCTCTCACTGTCGGCCTCGGAGCCGTCACCGGTCATGTCGACATCGTGGTCGCCGCCGCCATTCTGGCTAGCCTCGAGTTCTCGACGAACATCGGCCCAATTGAGGGCCCGAAACCCGCCCGGTTGGGCATTGGCCCGTTGGATGAACTCGGAAATGGATCGCGGCCCTTGTTGCGGCGCCGTGCGCGGCTGTAATGAGAACGGTCGGTCGTCCATTGTGTGGTTCGGTTCGTGGGGGGTTGGTTTTGGCATTCAATTGATCGGGTGTGGGAACAGGAACGCAAATCCCACCCGAGACCCCTGTCGAAGGTCGAGAGCTTGCAGGCAGGCAGGTCGGATAGCGTTCCGTGGCCGGACTTCCGTGTTCGGCCCCGCCTTTCTGGCCGATAAGGGTAGCTGAGGTGGGGGCAGCTGTTGGGGGGTCACCAAATCTCTCAACAGTCTTAGTGTACGGATTACTCTAGTGTAGTAGGTTGCCGTGCGTTCGGTACACTACACTAGATCCCATACCCAGCATCCATGTCAGTGACGCTATTTGTGGATATGTCAAAGATAAAAGTTACACCACAACGTACGCTATATCTGCGTACACAGTACAACACATTTGCAGGATGAAAAGCGAGATACGCAAGGCCATCTTTGACATGAAAACTTCAAATCCCTGGATTTGTCATATCATGGCGCACAGCAGCATCGGAAGCTCACCTGATGAATACGGAATTGGACGGTGCACATGCTGTCTCTCGGTTGAGCTTGTTTGCGTAAACTCGTTGCTTGTACTTCTCTGGTACAAGGGAGGATGGCTGAATTGAAACAGCCTTGCTGCAACCCCACCAAAAAAACCACACGGTTACATAAGGAGCTATGTCATTGCGATGATACTGGATCCGTAAACCCCTCAGACAGCATCATCAAACCCCACCACAGAGCAGCCTCAGCTGGTTCTTTTCACAAAATTCTGTGCCACACGACAAACAAGCCCCAGCACGGGAGCCAATTGTCCAAGGCGCCACATTCGGCGTGAGAGATAATTCGCCGAATTGACCATTTTTGTTCCTGCACTAGACCCTAGAAACACAGCAAACCAGCATCTCTCCAATTCCAATCTGCGGTGTCGGATTGTGCCCCGCGCTAAAATGAACGATAAGATAAGAGCTTCTGCCCGAGGACCCACGAAGTCCGAATCAGGCCTCAGGTGGTGTTGCTTCTCATAAACCTGGTGCATGCATGTACTGTAATTACTGCGAACCGGGTACCGTCCTGGATTAACCAACAGTCCTGGAAGATATCTTGAAAGAGGATCAGGAGGGAGAAAATCCTGCTTCTTCTTCAAAGCTTCGCTTCACCGAACGACCTAGGATTTGCAGTCCCAGGCGAATCGCCTGGAGCATGCCCCTATCAAGTATAAACTTTCCTCTTCGGCCCGTCTCCGTCTTCGCATCTCCCTTCCGGGCCCTCCTTGCTTTTGTCGTCCTGTCGATTCCCATCACCGTCTTCTTCCGCACACCCCGAAGACTCGCCAATCGCCCTGCCCTCGCTTCACAGCCACGATCCGCGACCACCAAAATGGCGGCCAAAAAGAAGATCGCCATCATGACGTCGGGCGGAGATTCGCCCGGCATGAACGGCGTCGTGCGCGCTTGCGTCCGGATGGCCATCCACCTGGGCTGCGATGCCTACTGCGTCTACGAGGGCTACGAGGGTCTTGTTCGCGGCGGCGATTTGATACGGCAGATGCACTGGCACGACGTGCGCGGATGGCTGTCCGAGGGCGGCACGCTGATCGGCACCGCCCGCTGCATGGCATTCTACGAGCGCGCCGGCCGTCTGGCCGCCGCCAGAAATCTGGTCTCCCACGGCATCGATGCGCTCATCATCTGCGGCGGAGATGGCTCGCTCACCGGTGCCGATAGGTTCCGCGCCGAATGGCCGTCGCTCATACAGGAACTCGAGGACACCGGCGAGTACACCGCCCTCGAACTCGAACCCTACCGCCACCTCAACATCGTCGGCTTGGTCGGGTCCATCGATAATGACCTTTCCGGGACGGACGCTACCATCGGCTGCTACTCGGCTCTTGCGCGGATCTGCCATGCCGTCGATCTCATTGAGGCCACCGCTTCCTCCCACTCGCGGGCTTTCGTGATTGAGGTGATGGGGAGACACTGCGGATGGCTGGCGTTGATGGCTGGCGTTGCTACGGGTGCGGATTTTATCTTCATTCCGGAGAAGCCTAGAGAGGACAACTGGAGGGAGGAGATGTGCGGTATCGTCGAACACGTTCGTGCTCTTCCTTCCTTTCCCCCTCCCTCCTTTCTTCTTGATTTCTCCTCGGTTTAGAGCAGTAGGGAGCTGACGCAAAGCGACAGCACCGGAAACTCGGAAAACGCAAGACCATCGTCATTGTCGCCGAGGGCGCCATCGACAGGGAGGGCAACAAGATCACTCCCGAGATGGTGAAGGATCTGCTGGCCGACAAGAATGGCCTCGGCCTCGACACCCGGATCACGACCCTCGGCCACGTCCAGCGTGGCGGAACTGCCGTCGCATACGACCGGATGCTGGCAACGCTCCAGGGAGTCGAGGCCGTAAAGGCTGTTCTGGAAGCCAAGCCTGACACGCCCACGTGCGTCATCACCATCAACGAGAACAAGATCGTCAGGAAGAACCTCATGGAGGCTGTGCAGGAGACAAAGCTGGTGGCCAAGGCGATAGAAAATCAGGATTTTGACCGGGCCATGGGGCTCCGGGATACCGAATTCTCGGAGCAGTACAGGTCCTTTATGATGACGACGGCGGTCCAGATCGACCACAAGATGTTGCTACCAGAAAAGGAGGCAAGTACCTGTCTCTAGGCTGAAGAGCAAGTCTTGGGACGTGCTAACAGAGCTCCAAGCGCATGAAAATCGGCTTCATCAATGTCGGCGCCCCAGCCGGCGGCATGAACGCCGCGGTTCGCGCCGGCGTAGCGTACTGCCTGTCTCGCGGTCACGAGCCGGTGGCCATCTACAACGGGTTCGCCGGATTCGCCCGCCACCACGACGATAAGCCGCTGGGGGCGGTTCGGCCGTTCGACTGGCTCGAAGTCGATGGCTGGGCAAGCAAGGGCGGTTCGGAGATCGGAACGAACCGCGAGCTTCCCAGCGAGTCGGGTATGGAGAAGATCGCCGACCTGATCGAGCTCTACAAATTTGACGCTCTCTTCCTCATTGGTGGGTTCGAAGCGTTCCATGCCGTCTGCCAGCTGCGCAAGGCCAGGGACCAGTACCCTTCCCTGTGCATCCCCATCACGCTGCTGCCTGCTACCATCTCCAACAACGTGCCGGGGACCGAGTACTCCCTTGGCTCGGACACGTGCCTCAACGAGCTGGTCGAATACTGCGACAAGATCAAGCAGTCCGCCTCGGCCACTCGGCGCCGCGTCTTCGTCATCGAAACCCAGGGCGGCCGCTGCGGGTACGTCGCTACGCTCGCCGGTCTCGGCGTGGGCGCCTCGGCCGTCTACACGCCCGAGGAGGGCCTCAGCCTCGAGATGCTCGCGGCCGACGTGCGCCACCTCAAGTCCGTGTTTGCCAAGGACCAGGGCCAGTCCCGCGCCGGCCGGGTGATCCTCATCAACGAGAAGGCCTCCAGAGTCTACAACGCCCGCCTGATCGCCGAGATCCTCCGAGAAGAGGCCCACGGCCGCTTCGAGAGCCGCGAGGGCATCCCGGGCCACATGCAGCAGGGCGGCGTGCCCTCGCCCATGGACCGGTGCCGCGCGGTGCGCCTGGCCATCCGGTGTATTCAGCACCTGGAACAGTTCGGCCGCAGCGTGCACAACCGCGTCAAGAACGACCCCATGAGCGCCACCGTCATCGGCATCAAGGGCGCCAGCGTCGTCTTCACACCAGTGAAGCAGGTCGAGGAGGAGGAGACCGACTGGCCCAACCGCCGTCCAAAAAAGGTGTTCTGGAAGGACATTGGGGAGATCTGCGATATCCTGTCCGGTAGGCCCAAGCACGAGCTACCGGAGCCGGACCTCAAGGGGCTCAAGGCTAAGGATGTGAAGAGGGGGATCGAGAACCTTTAACAAGGGACCCATGCATTTACCCCCTTCCTCCGGGGAGGGGAGGGGAGAGGGTATGTATGAAAATGGGATTTGACTTGGGCTACGCGTGATCGTCCTGCGTGCTTTGGGGAGAGGGCAGTCGGACTGGAATGTGGCCATGCGGCGTTGGCTGGCTGCTGTTTGTTCGGAAAGTTGTTGCGCGTCTTCGTCTTGCATTAACCCACCCATGCTTGTACCCCCCCCCCCCCTTCCCCCTTTGCTCTTGCGTATTGTCATCCAGATCGGGGTATCGAGGAGACGAAGGTGTAGGCGAAGTGTAGAAGACGGACAAGTGTAGTGTAGGCGGATCCATGTAAAGTTGAAGACGGATACGGATGCTCTTGAAACTTGCGAGATTCGACCTTTGGTCCACTCATGTCTCCGTTGCAAAAGATAGTTACCCCTTACTGTCAGCTGATGTTCAATAATGCATTGCCCAATTGGGGCATTTTGTTGTCGAACCCCTGGACCTGGAATCGATCTATCCTCGTACAAGTAGTCCATCTTAAATACACTACATTCTTCATCCGTACACAGTATTCCGTACTCGTCACTGCGGCCCGGGGGATAGTACACTTACACAGCAATCAACCAGTCATCCCTGAGGTTGTCGGCAGTTTTTACGTGCTCACCGGAACTTGCCTGACAACC